>NC_056743.1:109637263-109734763 GCF_019279795.1 Protopterus annectens
CTGTGTTAGCCTGTACTTCAGAGAAGTAGATACCAAACAGGAAAGGTCCCAGGATGGAACCCTGTGGTAATCCACTTGTCACTGCTTTGAGGTCAGATTTGGAATCTGCAACTTTTACAGTGTGGGTTCTGTCAGTGAGCCAGTTGGCAACCCATCTTGTGACGTAGGGATTTATACCTAGTTTAGTGAGTTTAGCAATAATTCCAGAATGGGGGATGGTGTCGAAAGCCTTGGTGAGGTCAAGATAGGCTGTGTGAACGACCTTACCCTCATCTACGGCTTTGGTGACTGCCTCAGAGAAGTCGATCAGGTTCAGGAGGCATGATCTGCCTTTCACAAACCTGAACTGGGTGGGATCCAGAGTTTGGAGGTTACCAATGTCTTTGTTTATGAGTTCCATGATGCAACCTGCTTATACTGGTAATGTTATAACTAGCTTTACTTCAGTAACACCAAAGGAGCGAGTCCTTGCTGGGGTTTATTCTCTATCTCTCACTCTTTCACAGATACACAGAGGAAGTGTTTTATTTCTACAGCATCTGCTTTATTTGGTTAAAGGTCACATAGGAGCTATGTTAGTAAAATTCAGACCTGGAAGACATGTCAGTCCACTGCAGGATACACACATGCATGCATCCCCCCCTAGATGTTAAGTCATGAAACAGAAGATCGAAATGAAAACCTGGAAAGACACAGGGAAGCTATGCCGATTTTTGCCAGAAGCTGCCCTGATTTATGAAAATCAGCACTTTTACAGATGTTAACTGCTGCAGCACTGTTGTCTCATGTCTAATTAGTAAAATTGCAAGAGTGCCTCATATTGCTCAAAAGCAAATACTTTTTTGTTGGTGTGCTATACTTTTAGCAACCTCCTGAGTTCTGTTCTTGGTCTTAATTCCCATATTATGAAGACATTTCAGTGGAATTTCTAAATACATATTAGCATTATCACTTCTATGATAACTGAAAAGTGCTATATGCAGTGGATTTCCCAATGACTGAAAAGCAATTTTTATTATGTACAGTAAGGATTGTTTTAATGCTATTACAACTGTAAGAAAAACATCACACTGTTTTTCACTGCACACTGCATTTACTATGTAGTTTATATTTCTCATAGTGAGAAGCAAAAATCTTTCACCTCTTTTACACCTAGCTGCTTTACAGAAATCATATTATTCTTCAAATGAAGCATCATACCATCCTAAGAAAAATAGATTAGAGGTTTTATAAAGGGACTGTGGGTGGGATTTACAGCAAATGATGCAACAGCATATCATGTCCTGCTCTGGTATGCTGAACTGCAGAGCTGCAAAGAGTTGTTATTCATAGTGATGCACAATTCCACAAGAACAAAATTTCACTAATGGGGAGTCTGCATGAATTGCTCAGCTGACTCTTTGCGGCTTATTTCAGCACCTTGCCAATCCAAACTATGCTGTGGATTAGTCCATGTCCTAGGAGGCACAATGATGGATAGAATTCAGTGCAGCAGTCGCACACACACACACACAGATATGCAGAGACCTACAAATACATAGATTCAGTGACAGACACACACACATGCATAACTGACACTGCATCAAGTTTGATCACTATCAGACTGGAAAGACTGAAGGATTATAGATCATGCTGTACTCTACCCAACCACCCTATATGGTAACATTCCTCACACATTGAGGCATACCCATTGCATGGACATTCATGAACAATATGACACACATGTACATGCATGTATACATATATAACCAATCCAATGATACCCAGAAATGAGACATTGGATGTTAATCCTGTAAACAGTATTCAGAGGGGGATTACATGAGTTGACTGGAACATTAGGTTAATTATTCAATAATTACAGGAAAGATGGGGTAAACGTTGAGTTTAAACAATCCAGGTTTACCAGTTTGTTGTCTTCTGAAAATGCATACGAATAAGGTGGAGCCCTCTGATAAGTCCATAGTATCCCAGGTGGCTGAGGTGGATCCCTCTGATAGGTCCATAGTATCATGGGTGGGTGTGTACTAGAAAGAGTGGTCATGGCAAATGTTTTGCAACCTTTGTTATAACAACAGTCTACACTAGAGATAATGGCCATTTTTTACTAGAAATTAGAAAGGTGAGATATAATGATAATGTAAGTTATATAACAGTGGACGTCCGTATTTTTTCAACAGAATACAAATTAGACATTTTGTCAGTGAGGAATGCCTTGAATGTCAGACAATACTATATTCCTGCAATAGTAGAATTGTTTCAAAAATTGTTTATTTTAAAGACATTTTATAGGCAATTATGCACTGCTTTGGGTAAGGTTGAGTAGAATTGTTTATGTTGACCCTTATTTTCAGAATCCTGTATTATATAGAGGTTGTATTTATGTTTTGTTAGTTATACAGCAGTGAAGTTTAAAGAATTTTTTGATTGTCTGCAAAAAGAGTGTCCACATTAAGTCATTCACATTTATATACAGGATGGCACTATTCATTCTACTTTAAGTAGGAAACCCATTTCAGCCAATACTTGTAGGACTCCAAGGATATCCTCCGTATTTGATAACTTCCTATGTTAAGTTGTCTATCTTGCCTTCATTCTTGCTGGATGGGTTCGGAGCCGACCTCGGCTCCGACTCGGCCACTCTAAAAGCTCGAGAGTTGGATCCACTGGCTCGAGGCTCCCCTTATATCCCACAATGCTAGGCAGTATGACCTCAGATCTCGTTTGCCGCTACAGCTATCGAGGTGTGTTGCTTTTACCGGCTCCAGGTTAGTGTACCAAATAGTTTTAAAAACTTAGTAAACCCCTTTTAAATTAGTTTTTTGGTTAGTATCCCCTTATCTTAAAGGTTTCTATCCCCTTTTCTGTGTTTTTCTCCCATCCCTTACCACAAGAACTTATCTGTTCTTCCCTTAGGCCTTCGGGCCCTCCTATCCCTCAGATACTGTGTGTTTGTTTTTCTGTAGGGACTTAAGATTTCTAAACTTCTATCTTAAATCAGTTTAGGTTAGTTTAAATTAGTTTAAATTACTTTTACGTACTCTACAGTGTAATCGGTGTGTTTGTGTTGAGTGTGATTGCACTTGTTTGGTGTCATGTCTAAGGATTCGAAGGTCTCAGGCTTCAAGAAATGTGACTCGTGCTGTCAGAAAATGTCTCTGACAGACGGTCACACTTCTTGTGTGTACTGCCTGGGACCTTTACACCTGCAGGACTCTTGTGCTGTATGCCATGGCTTCAGCCCTAGAGTCCTGCAGGAAAGAAAGAACAAGCTTATTTTACGGGGCTTGTTAAAGCCTGAGGGTCCCCCGACTGCATCTTCGGTCAAACCCTCTAAGGCTTCTAGGTCTTCGGCTCCAGTTACTGAGTCGGCACCTAAGACTTCTAAGTCTTCTACTGCATCGGCTCCGGCTGGAGCCGATGAGACTCTAACTTCCACTTCGGTGGTTCCCTTGGCTCCAGCCGGAGCCGAGGTTTTGGAAATTGCTAAGTCGGCTCCGATCAGGCTTTCGGAGCCGACCTCTAGGAAGAGGTCAAGGTCACCATCCCTCGGCTCCATTCATTCGGCTCCAGCTTCTCCCCTGCTGTCTGAACGGAGCCATAGATCGCACTCCTCTAGGTCTTCGAGGCTTTCAGACCATGACCTTCAGAGGGTAGTGAGTCGACTTCTTAAGTCCGAGGCACTGGCCCAGATGCTTCAGAGCCCGACTCATCAGTCGATGCTCAACCCTATTTCTTAGAATATTCCTCCTCCGACTCCTTTGAGCTCGGAGCCGGGCGCTGACCCGAGACTGTGATACCGTCGGAGCCGATACAATTGTCTTCGGCTCCGTCGTCAGCTCCGATTTCTTCCTTGGAAGAATCTCGGCACTGGACTTCCCTCGTCGGCTCCGGGGGGGTGAGTGGCATCGGACCCTTGTCCGACCCCGCTCTCCCTCTCGGTGCTTCGGCGCTGGTGAGTTCGGCTCCGACATCGGCCTCGGAGCCATCGCTGCCGGTGCCGAGGGAGGTTTTCAGCTTTTCGGAGCGGGGACCTCTGGCTCTGCCTGACAGGGGTGCGTTCGAGGTCATGCGGAGTGTGTTGGAACCTGGTTCAACTCCACAGTTGGCTCTGTCCGCCCCTCCCTCTTCGGTGCCTCAGGTTATGTCTACTCACTCCCTCATCCCAGACCGCAGAGAGCCAGCTCCTCAGGAATCCGCTGTGGGGATCTCATCCTCTTCCGAGGCCTCTCCTGAATTGGCAGGGGAGCCCCCTAGGAAGAGAAAGTGTAAGAGGAAGCACATAGACTCACCTGAGTCTGTCACCTCTGACACAGATTTAGAGGATTCGAGGGTTCCCCGTTCCCCTTCTGAAGATGTCTCCTTTGCAGACATTCTAGAGATCCTGAAACAGAGGGAAATTGGCCAACCCTTAACCCTTCGGAGGATGAATCTGTGTATCTTGAGGCGTTTGGCTCTCGCCCTTCCACCTCCTGGGTGTCCCCCCCCCCTTGACCCCCTCATGCAGGTGGTAGCAAAAAAGGCTTGGATGGCTCCTGACTCCGTGGACCCTACCCCCAGGAGACCTTCAAAGTTTATCACAGCACCAGCAGATAAGCAGTTCCTGACTAAGGGAGTTTCTGTGGATGCTATGGTGGTAGCTGCTGCCACTAAGAAGGAGCTAGCTGATCCTTCGGTGCCTGTCCATCCTCCTAACAAGGAATCTAGGTCTATGGACAGGTACGGGAAGCGGATTTTTTCATCAGCAACCTTTGCTATGCGTTTGCTGAACTACCTCTGTCATTTCACTCGTCTTCAAAGAGACCTGATCAAGGAAGCGAGTGAGATGTTAAAGGATCCTACAGCTGCGGGTTTTCAGGATAAGATGAACACTCAGCTGGCTACCCTAAATTCTATAGCTAACTCCTCCATGCGCCTCCTTTCATATGCGGCTGATGGAGCGAGCAGAGCCGCAGGGACAGGTGTGGCATTACGCCGGCATGCCTGGATGCGGCTGTGCAATTTTGCGGACCCCTTTAAAACGTCTTTCACTAATTCCCCGTTTGATGGATCGCCTCTTTGGTCCTCAAGTGAAAGAAACCTTGACAAGGTGCGAGACAGATGGCAAAACCCTTTCTGCCGTCGGAGTCCGTTTTTCTACTCCTTCTAGGCCTTACCCCAAAGGCCAGAAAAGTGGAAAGATGTGGTTCCGCAAACAGTCTCAAGGAACTTTGCCTGACGCACAGAGTCAGTTCCCCTCTAGAGGCAGAGGGGGGAACAATAATGGTAGACGTCGCCCTAGAGGCAGGGGGGGTCCGCAGAATCAGGGCAATCGAGAAACTTTTTCCGATAAGCCCTTCCAGCATCCCTGAGGTGTTGCCCGACTGTCCCCCTTCCGGGGCAGTCTGGGGAAGATTATCACTGTACCCAGAAGCCTGGCGATCCCTAACTCAAGACAAGTGGGTACAGTCCATCATTTCCGAAGGCTATTCCATCCCGTTCTTTCGCATTCCAAACCAATCCAAAAAATCCCTTCCAGATGTTCCACCTGCTCAAAGGGATCTAGCAGCATTGGAAGTTTCAAAGCTGCTTGCAAAAAGAGCCATTCAGCCAGTGCCAGCAGACCAGCAAGGATCCGGAATCTACTCCAGGTTCTTTTTGGTTCCAAAGAAAACAGGGGACTGGAGACCAATTTTGGATCTCAGTATCTTGAACAAGTCTGTCAAGAAAACAAGATTTCGGATGGTCACGCTACAATCCATTCTACTCTCAAAGTCCAATTGGCAGCTATATCTAACTTTCATGTGGGCATTTCAGATTCTGCCATCATGTCTCACAAGCTTTGCAAAGCTTTTTTGAAGGGAGTTTTTCTTCTCAGACCTCCAATAAGGAATCCTCCTCCTTCTTGGGACCTTAATTTAGTTCTCACATCTTTGATTCTTCCCCCTTTCGAACCTGCAGCTTCCTGTTCATTGAAATTGCTGTCCTGGAAGACTCTCTTCCTGGTAGCCATTACTTCAGCTAGAAGGGTCTCAGAACTTCATGCACTTAGCAGTCGACCACTGTATCTATTGTTTCATAAAGACAGGGTGTCCTTACGAACCAATCCATCTTTTTTACCTAAAGTAGCCTCTCATGCCTAACCTAAATCAAAGAATTGACCTCCCTGTGTTTTTTCCTAACTTTTCTAACAGGTCTGAACAAAAATTGCATTGGCTAGATGTTCATCGTCAGTTAAGGTACTATTTGGATAGGACCAAACAATTCAGAAAAACTGACCAGTTGTTTGTCTCTTATGCAGAAGGCAGAAAGGGACTGTCAGTTTCGAAGGTATCACTCTCCAGATGGCTAACATCTCTGATTTCTTTTGTTTATGAGATTAGACACCAAAAGCTGCCTAACAAACCTAAGACCCACTCCACCAGAGCTTTGGCTACTTCTATAGCCTTCCAAGACAGGCTGCCTATTGACACCATTTGTGCAGCGGCTACTTGGGCTACTCCTCACACTTTCATTTCTCATTATAAGTTGGATTTAGCTTCTAGACATAGAGCTAACTTTGGTTCCACTGTTCTCAAGAGTCTGTTCCGATAGGCCACCCGGGACAAGGTGCTAGGGACGCGGTCCCATCCAGCAAGAATGAAGGCGAGATAGACAACTTAACATATAGAAGTTATGTTCTTACCATAACGTTCCATGTTAGTTGTCTTCTTCTCGCCTTCTTTCTTGCATCCCACCCTCCTTCCCCCTAGCCTGGACAGACCTAGAGGAGTTTGATTGTGACCTCTCTTTCTACCACCTCTATTGCTATAGGTATATGCTCTGCTGTGCATATATCCCTTGATCAGGCTTCAGGTCACCTTCTTCCCTTCCCTTCCTTTTTTATAGAGGTGGGTTCTTCCATTTCCAGTAGTTCTGGATTTTATTATTGGCTGGGCCTAGCTTACAAATGAGATCTGAGGTAATACTGCCTAGCATTGTGGGATATAAGGGGAGCCTCGAGCCGGTGGATCCAACTCTCGAGCTTTTAGAGTGGCCGAGTCGGGAACCCATCCAGCAAGAAAGAAGGCGAGAAGAAAACAACTAACATGGAACGTTATGGTAAGAACATAACTTCTATTTCCTTATAGAAAAATGTTGTGCCAAATCGCTGCATTTAGATAAACAGAAGCTCCAAGGAGTGGTAGATGTTGTGGACTAGTGTAGTATTAGGAGTTATATTAATGTGTAGCTGGTTTCTTCATTACAGAAAATGAGAGAAATGAGACATAGGTGTAAACCATTCATATCACAGAAATTAACTACTTTATTATTATTAACAATACTAAAGTAGAGTGAATGCACTATATAATAGGTTCAGGTAAACCTATGAATACCTTTGAAAGTATGAAGATTTCATTTCAAAATGCCCCAGTATAGGTGATGATAGCATGAGTTGGATTGGGGGGGGGGGGGGCAGATTTGGATAAATTGTAAAGGTTTGTTTTTTCCCCACTTTTTGCACATTAGTATTGTCTGTTAATAGCCACTTTCAAGGCAATTAATAGGAAAAATCCATTATCAGGAAGTGGTGATACATTGACTATATATATGTATGTATATGCTTTGAGATTTTTTTTGTTTACTTGTTATTCAGAGTATATATATATATGATACTCCATAAAATGTAAAGCTTCTCTACTTAAGTGTCCATGTGAAATGTTTGGCACTGGAGAGACCTTGTTAAAGTGAGAGAGAGAAAAAAAAATAGGATAATACTGGAGGTATTAGAAATGGAGCTCATACAAGTAGAGAAGCTTTACATTTTATGGAGTATCATAAACAGGATCAAAAAGCTTTGAGATTTTTTTTGTTTGCTTGTTGTTCAGAGTTGTTTTTTATTATAATTTTGCTATTCATTCAGAGTTGTTTTCGAGTGCATTCGATATGTTATTGAAAAACAAAAACATAGTTTATATTAGCATTTGATACTTTGTAACTAAGCAAAATGAACAAACAGCGTATGAAATGTTATAGATGACAGTGTTATTTGATGAATTTTATAGGAGCATCTTTTGCTGTGTAAGTATTTACTGTCAAAGTATTTCAAGACTATGGCAAGCAAATCGATAGTAGCTTATAAAATTGGAATATTAATGGATAGCAATAAAACTTTGAAAGTATATGAGCCAAACCACTAGTTCTGTTTTTTTTCCTTGCATTGTTTTTAATCATATGAAGTGACGAGCACTCTCTTTGGGTTTTCACATCTACAGTTTGCAAACTTTAGTGATCTCCCGATTCATGCAAGCCAAAGGTCCCATTAGGCAGTGGTCATTCACCCCCCCCCCCCCACACACACACACACACGTGCACAGTTGCATGTACAAGCAACATTCATGCATGAACACACACTGCCTCATTCTCACACTGTTCACATACCCACAGACACATGCAGATAAACAGCCATGGAATCCTGTAGACATCACTACATACCTGGTCCAGCAATCCTTAAGATAAAGCTGTTCCCTATCACTTCTGCAAATTCATCCGAAATGAAATGCCTAACTGCACACTGCATGCATTTTCTGCACTGCCCATTGGGATAACTTGCATAGTGCAGCATGTTGGACTTCAAACAACCCAACCAAACTAAATAAGCAGCACAGCAGCTCCTTGTGTGTCTGTCTTTTGGCCCTGTACTCATTATCACACTTGATCCTGGAAGAGAGGGCGTGCACCCACTACTAGACTGCTTAACGCCCATGAATCAGATCATGGTTATTTTGTACTCTGCTTGGCACCTTTTTTGCATGCTAGGTACCTTGTCTGTGAATCCCAGCTTATAAAGTTTAAAAGCTCCAATGAATAGTTCACTAGTAACAAACTTCTGTGGGGGTGCAGAGTACAACAGTGATCTAACATACACCCCACAGCCACTTTACTTTTATATTGCAAAACGTGCCATCTGTTGAATCGTTACTGCACTGTATTTCATGGCTTCTTGTTTTAAAATATATATTATTAATATGGTCAAAACACCTTTAACATGACATCCATAACATCAACCACAAAAAGTTGACAAGGCAAATGTTGACAGTGCTATAAGCATGCATGAGGAAAATACTATTTAAATGTAAAGTAAAAGCTTAAAAAAAAAGCATTTTTTTGCAGGGGTCAAGCCCCCCAAATCCCTTGCTTAATTGTGTGTACCATCTCCAATACTGCACACTCCTTGAGAAAGGAATATTCCTCAACCCCAGAAACTCATGCACACCTGTCAATCATCTGCCTTTTTTTATCAGTGTGACAAAACAGATCCTCTCTCATATGGCGATGTATATATTTGTGTAATATGAGACGGAAGTATTTTTTACATATAAAACTGTTCCTCTGTGTAGTAATTGAAAGTCAGAACAGTTCCTCTGTGTAGTAATTGAAAGTCAGTGCCGAATGTTTAACTTTTTGGAACTATTTTAAATCAAAATTATTTAAGTAACACATATGATCATGGCAATAGTTGTATGTGCTAGTATCTTTTTTGTACCTGCTTGATTCTGGTCTAGCTGCAGTGATAGATGACAAGGGAAAAACAGTGGTTGTCAGGTCCATGTGCTCTCTTGTGTTACAGCATCTTGTAATTGTTGCTGCTGCTCTACCTTTGTTATTTTTTTTTGTATGTACAATAATTTTTTTAAAGAAAAAAACAGGAATAGAAAAGTGCAAGCAGAAAAAGCTTAAAAGTAATCTCTCTTCTGTTTGCACTTTTCCATTCTGTTTTTTTTTTTCATAAAAAAGCCAGATTTATTAAGAGAACAACAATTCAAAAGCAGAAGAGGTCTAGAAGGAGTAAACTGTGTCCAACACAAATGATCAAAACTTGCAAAAAGTCTGGAAAAACTTTATTCAAAACGAAATATCACAACGGTGCTTTTGTGCTAAAAATACTTGATTAGGTAGATTAAAAAGTTTAAATGATAAAGAGCAATTCATAATTATACAATATAAAGCTCCTCCCCTTCAGTATCAGAACAATACTAAAACTGACAATAAGCCCCGGAGACTTTGTAGCGTTTAACCTAATTATCCAGTTCATCTCTGCTTGTTCATTTACATTGTGTGTATATATGTCCACCTCTCAAATTGTTAACTTTTTGTAAAGCCAAGAATGAAGGACTACTGTGATTCAGAGGCATGACTCTGAGTAGTCCCTGGCAGCTTACAACAGTTGTCCCATTTTACTGTATAACGCATTGGAACACTAATACCTGAATGCATAGTAAATGCTACTGCAGTAAGGCTGACTAGCAGACAACACTGAGTAGCATTACATTGATATGTATACTCTATCTTATATTGCTATTCAATTTCTAGCTGTCAATAGAAGATAGTCTGCCTTAGAACCTGTGGGTAGCTTCTTTATAAGGCACATAATACTGTATAAGTCTACTGTACTCCACTGGATATGGTAAACTATCACATTTGACTCTTTCTGAAAGAAATCAGTCAAGCATGATGGCAGTTGTCATGTTATTTGGAGCTGTAGTGCTATGTGAGCTCCCAACATCCCTCCCGGGGCGACAAGTTGTTGTGCAGCACAATATGGAAATCCTTTGCAGGAGATATTTCCCTTTTGTCTAATAGTGTGCGTTAATTACTTATGTACAGTGTTGTAATAGTATGTTGCCCGCCTCAGTATGCATTGAAACATACCAGGGGAGGGTAATGTTAAACACAGGACCAGTGTCAGATATGCCATCTCTGTCCAATCAGGATTAGTTGGGATAAGCTGGTACTCCACTGAGTATTGATTATGAATTGTGTAGGATGACGGTGTGACTTGCATACGCATTCCAAAGGCAAGAATGCCAATGTGGTATTGAACCATTGTTTACTTATTCTGAACTGGCACAGGTGTGCTACATAGATTTATTACATACCAATCCTGCTCCACTCTATATCAACACTTATACTCCCCAAAGTATTGAACCGAAATTTAACTAAACACAGTACTTGAGCAAACTGAAATTCTTCTCAATGATCTCCTGACTTACTGCAGTCATAAAAAATGTATCAGTCAGCCTCAAGTTCCATATTACGTGAATAAAAATGAATATGGTCATTTCCTACTTCTAAGATGATAATAAAAGCTCTATAGATAAATGTCCATTTTTCAAAATGAAGACTGCTATTGGCTGGTACTGATGTCACAGCCCAAACTATTAAAATTTAGGCAGTTTGATTTAATATATTGCCAATAGGAGTTAGGGATGGATGGATTTGTATGGTAGGATAAGTTCATACAGCTAAGATAATACTGACGTACATGTGACTCCTAGTAAGACCAATTTTAGGTGTTGTAGTAATGTTGGATAGATCTTAATGTGCTATGCTGAAATGCTGAAGTCAGTCTTAAGGATCTAATCCATACTTGAGCAATGTTGCCATTTGAAATATTTGTAGTACCCTTTAAGCAGACAAACCAGTACAGTAAATTACTAAAATGGCAGAATTCAAATTTAATAATGTAAGATGCTTCAATAAATTGCAAAGTAAAGGTAAATGAGAATACAGAAAAATATATTTTAATGTTGGTATTTATATATAAAAGCAACATTGAACTCTTATGCAAAATAATTTTGTTAAATATACATATAAAAATATGAAATTCAGTTCCTACAAACTCTAAACAAACTTAATTTGATATGTTCTGTATTTTTATTGCATGTGTAGTTGTGTATTTTCCATTTTGCAGTGTAAGCTGTGACCACTATATCACTTTAAATATAGATCTTATTGTATAACAGGAGAACATGATACTGAAGAGCAGTTCTGGATTTATTTGGATATCAAAGGAACATTGCAAATATTTTATTTATTTAATGGGTTTTACTTGGCTTCAGAGAGATGGTTTGACTTAAAATCTTTCTCACCTCCTACAATTCAGGCAGCTTTGCAATCAAGCAAAACAGCTAGTCAACAATGACAGAAAAGCACTCTTCCTTGGCCTGCAAAAGAATTGTCAGCAAATCCCAAAGAAAATTTTGAACTCTATTTCATCTCTACTAAACCATGGCTCCAAAAACAACCCCTGTCCACATCAAGTTAAAGCAGCTAGTAAAGTAGCCTCCCTGTTCAGCACTCATTTCATCAATACAGTATCAAACCTCGCAGCAACCTTTCCCCAAATCAATAGTGACAGTAACTCCCATCCACATAAGCCCACCTGATAAAATACTACAACCCCCCTACTTTTTCTCTCCTATACCTACTGCTACTATCAAAAAACTGCTTATCAAACTGAAACCATGCTCCAGTGCTCCTGACAACCTACCACCAGAATACCTTCAAATGTCTGCAAAAGCCATTGCCTATCCCGTCAGCATACTCATCAACAGATCTGTCCAGGAGGCCTATGTACCAATCTCCTGGAAGGAAAAAAAAACTTACTAACGTCGGGCGGCATGATGCCAGGGCACTTCTATGGGTTGGGCTTGTAAAGGCTCCAGGGCCATTAGCCTAGTATACACCCATGAACCTATTCTACCCCTCCACAAAGGCTGCAACAACGCAGATATTTCAGACTTTAGGCCTATTGCTGTTCTCCTCCTCCTTTCTAAAATCTTGGAGAAATGCATCCATAATCAACTTCTCAGCTATCTACTTCAAAATTAGCATCTTTTCCCCACTCAGCATGGTTTCAGGCCAGGCCACAGCACAACTACTGCACTCACATAATTTCTGGACACAATTGAGCTCAAGAGATGGTCAAAATCGTATCTTCTCTCATCCTCTCTAAAGCCTTCAGTACTATTTCCCACCCTCTGCTACTCACCAAACGCTCAAACCTAGGTATCCCCCCACCTTGAGCCTATATTGGTTTACCAGCTACTTAAATAGATAATCTACAAAATTGCAAAACTATTTCTCTCCTTTCCTTGATACATCCACAGGTGTCCCCCAAGGTTCTATATCAGGCCCCTTACTCTTTAGTATTTTCATCAATGACTTCCACTTCAATCTCATTAATGGTACAGTAGTTCAATATACAGATGACTATACCATAATCTGCTCTACTAACTCTATTACTCAACTCCTGCATACCATCCAGAATGCTTTCAACTCCACCGAAACATGGATGACAGACCTTTCTCTAAATCCCCCAAAAATCTACTGTTCACCCCCAAGAAAAGTATCTCCATAGATAAGGCAGAATTCATCATATAATCTTAAAACAAAACCACCATAGAAGTAGTACCTTACAGAAAACTACTGGGAGTCATCTTAGTTGAAAACTTTACTTTTGATCTTCATGTCCATACTTCTGTCAAAAAGGTGTATAAAAACTATGATCCTTCTAGACACAAAAATTTTCATAACTGCTGTACCAAAAAAACTCTTGCCCATACCTTCCTCCTCCTCCCCTTACTCTGACACAGTGCCCCACTCCTCACTAATCTCCAGTTATCCCTATAAAAATAAGCTGGAGTCCTGCTACATTAAAGTTGCCAAATTCACAACCAATGCCAAATATTCATCCCATCACTTTTTCTTCCTTACAGTCACTCAGTTGGCTCAAACTCCAATGTCACCAAACATACCTGCAATTAACGATAGCACATAAAATTATTTACAATCCATTAGGCTGCCCAGCTCTGTGTAATCCTAACTCACTACCACCCAAATAGATCACTTAGGTCTGAAAGCCAAGTTCTCCTACAAGTTGACAAACCAGAACTCCCAGCAGGTCTAATGCTTGATTCCTCTATTGCCAAACTATAGAATGCACTCCCATTAAAGGTTAGGACTACCAGTAACATCATCTCCTTCAAAACAGCTCTGAAGCAGGATCTCTCCCCTCTCTGGCACTGTAGATGCTGTAACATCCATCCTTCTAAGACTTGACTCTCCTTACTTAAATCCTATCACCTTTTTTTCTACCTCCTCCAAAGCTTTACTTCTATTATGCATTCTATGGGCATAATGCATTCTATGGGCAGCTGCAAGAATGCATGGATCGTGCCATCCCAAGCAAAACCAAGACTCACTCCTCCAAGAAAAGGAAACCAATCTGGTGGACTCCTGCTATAAACAAGATATACAATAGAAGTAGGAAACTAGTACAGAAAAGAGTAAAATCCCAAGAAGGGAAGACAGCCCTGACCAGTATCAGCAAGAAACTATGATCCCTCATAAAATCATCCAAGGCGAGCTTTGAAAGAAAATTTGCCAAGGACTCCAAAGATAACCACAAGGCATTCTTTAGCTATGTCAAGAATCTAAGTGGCAATGCTCAGATTTGCTCAGAGTTAGTGCAGAATGGCACACAATTCACTGAACCAATGGATATCGCCAACATCCTGGCAGACAGGTTCATCGCAAACTTCATCCCCCTCTCACCCCCAAAAGGGCCCATAACCATACCAGAAGAATGTAGAGTCCCTGAAATCACAGACACTTAGGTTAAAACATCCCTCTCCAAAGCCAAAAACACAGCATCAATGGGACCGGATGATGTCCCAGGCTGTGTTCTACACAAGTTCAAAGATGAACTAACCCCTCACCTAAACACACTGTTCAAACTCAGCCTCTCCACAGGCTACATAACCATAGAGTGGTGCACAGCAACGGTTATTCAGCTCCACAAAGATGGAGCCACAACAGACCCTGGAAACTATCTGCAAGGCTATGGAGCACATCATCATGGAACTCATTAACGGAGACATTGTGAACCTCCTAACACTGGACCCTACCCAGCTTGGCTTTAAGGGCAGATCATGCCTTCTAAACCTGGTGGACCTCTTTGAGATGGTTACCAAGGCTATAGATGAGGGAAAGGTGGTACACACAGCCTACCTAGACCTCGTGAAGGCCTTCGACACCATTCCCCATTCTGGTAATATAGACAAGCTCACCAGCCTGAACATAAGCCCCTATGACACAAGACTGGTTGCCAACTGGCTCATGGACAGAACCCACATGGTGAGAGTTGCGGGTGCTAGGTCCGACTCTAAACCAGTTACAAGTGGCCTTCCCCTGGGCTCAGTCCTAGGACCCCTCCTGTTTGGCATATACTTCTCCGAGGTACAGGCAAGCACAGGAGGACTATGGCTGACCAAGTTCACAGACAACTGCAAACTAGGGGCTATAATTGACTCTCAAGCTGACAACAGACATCTTCCAAAAGGGTCTCACTGAGACGGATACCTGGTGTCAAAATCATGGCCTCAAGCTAAATGCCAAAAATTACATAGTCATCCCCTTTGGAAAAAACAAAGTACCCACAAACTACCACATAGGTGGTAGTCCCCTAAATACGGAAGGCATAATAAGGGATCTGGGGACCCAAGTAAATAGTAATCTCACCTTTGATAATCACATTGCCAAAGTGGTTAGAAAATCCTTCTACATGGCTCACCTAATCACAAAAGGGTTCGCATCCAGATCAGAAAAAGTCATTGTCCCCATCTACTTATCAGACCCATCATAGAGTACAATGCTCCATTTGGGATGTACCTTACAAGACACCTGCAACAGCTGGAAAGACCACAGAAGTACCTTACCAAGAGATCACTGGCCTCAAACAGATGCCCTATGCAGCTTGACTGAAGAAACTCCAGTTTTACTGTGTTGCATACCGCCTACTCAGAGGTGATCTCTGCCTGACATACATGGCCATGTCCAACCCAGAATTGATGGACATGCTCCACCTAAAGAAAACCTTATCCCCTCGAGCCACACGCTCTAGGGATCTAAACCTCACCACAACAATAAATAGGATGTGCTGGAGGGATAGATTCCTGTCCTAGAGACTTCCCACGCTTTGAAACAAGATCTCAATCTACATTAGGCAGAGCTCCTCGCTAACACTCTTCAAAAGAAACCTTGAAGAGTGGATGGGAAAAGTTTACCTCTGGGATCACTTCAGTGGCTCTGCTGAACAGAGGCACAGGGAACTAATCAAAGGGGGTGGCAAAAGCCAACACATTCTGGCTAGGCTTATAAATGTCTTTGGGCAGATAGCCTAGTACCAACCTATGAACCTATTACTTCTTCACATTGATCACTCCTAGCACTAATCTCATCCTGCTTCTAGATCACTCCTAGCACTAATCTCATCCGGCTTCTAGATCATACCAACCTATGAACCTATTACTTCTTCACATTGATCACTCCTAGCACTAATCTCATCCTGCTTCTAGATCACTCCTAGCACTAATCTCATCCTGCTTCTAGATCACTCCTAGCACTAATCTCATCCTGCTTCTACATCAGTCCTAGCACTAATCTCATCCTGCTTCTAGATCACTTCTAGCACTAATCTCATCCTGCTTCTGATACATATAACTGTAGGTAGTTAATCTAATTCTGCTTGTATTACTTAACTTCACTCATGATGGAATGTACTCTAGAGTGTACACTCACATTAGTTAATCTAATTCTACTTGTATTACTTAACTTCGTTCATGATGGAATGTACACTAGAGTGTACACTCACACTAGACTGTAATAGAATATGTACCTTGGATTTACGTCAATGTCTTGTGTTTTTATATTTCCCCGTACTACCTACATTTTCATAATGTATTTTATTGTATCTGTATTGCCTGTTATGATTATGCTTCTTTTTAATTACAAATTGTTCTAATATTATGTAATTTTATGCTAACTGCTTTTGGGGAGCTTTTCTCCCCGGGCCTCCACTGAAAATGGGTTCTTCTTGGCCCAATGGACTTTCCTGGTAAACAAATGCCAATAAATAAAAATAACACTTGGTAAAACAGTTCAATCCAGATCAATTTGTCTTCAAATCTAAAAAATATATTATCCCAATTTTGAGATTGTATGTTTCAGACGTTTTAATATTAACGTAGTTAAAATACATAATTCATAGATTCTTTTATAATCCCTATTATATTTATAATGTTTCTTTATAATATGCCTACAACAGATAGATCTACATTATGATTAGTATTGTATTCCTTTCCTTCAAGTGTTATCTGCATGTAGTGTGGATGAATTCAAATTGCTTAATGTCAGTAATATGTCCTCCATGGACTTTTAACATTTTGAGTTGCACTCACTCTCTAATGTAAACCACAACTATTTTGTCTGGAGTTCACTGATGGTTCTTTTTATTATTAGTGCTTTGGAATTCTATATTCTTATTCCAATGTATGCAAACAAAATATTGTGTAATACTGATATTAATTTTATATAAGAATTTGGTGAAAAAAAGCACCACCTGGGCTTTATTATTTTAACATTATGCTGCTTATCTTTCAATAATTAATAATTAATAATTTTGATAATTGAACAAATTGCTCTTCATTTATTAGGGTTGGTATCCTTACTTAAACTGTATTAGATATGATGAGCTTAAATGTTTTCTACTCATTTGATAACCCAATTGGCTTACAAGATACATTTGTCTCAGTAAAGGAACTGTTGAAGCATATTTCCAAAAAGGAATATGAATATTCTTCTGAATTATTAATATATTTAACAGTTAAATAATATCTTGTGAATGTATAAATCTCAACTATTATCCTGTCTAAACATGGACTTCCCCATCATTTTTTTTATTCATGTCATCTTTAATTTTTTATTATGTAGGAAGGTTCAGAAGTTACCATGCATGACTTTTTGGCATATATACAAGGTACTACCTCTTTCATAAAATTTAATTGTGATCGATTACATAGTCACTACTATTTTTAATGGAAAACACCATTTTGAATTGACAGTGTTTAGAAAACTGACATTTTATAATGCATAGCTGTATTATAATAGTTATCCCCCTTTTCATTACAAATGGAATTCGATCAAGGGACAGTTTGTAAGACTGGCAAGAATGGTTTATAGCAAAACCAGGTTTGATAAAGAGAGAAAAGTTGAAGCACATCTTTTCAGAAAGAGGTTATGTTTTAACCTTAAACTAGAATTTAGGTAATCAAGTTGCTGCAGGTTAGGATGAAAAATACAAACTGCTTTTGGGAGTGAGTTTACTTGCACAAAAGAACACCAAATGAAAATGCCAGTGTACTTCTGATATTCACATGTGCTGCTCCCTTAATGACAATAATTTTTATAGAGCTTCACTATTGACATATAGCACGGGTTCAAATCTAATGAAGGATATTTTAATCAATCCATGTGAAGCAGAGCTCCGCTGTCCCTATTCTAACACAACTTTGACCAAAGAATGGATAATTGGAAATGTACTGCTGGTCTTGTGCCTCTGTTACTGATGAAAAAACTGTGGGTCACATTTGGGTTGAATGGCTTGGGTTTATAAGTGCTTAGTATATACCTATGAGAAAGGCATTAGACACTTTTTAGAGCATGTTTGGAGGTATGCAAAATTGTGGGGAATGAACCACACTTTATATAAAACACAACAAAATATGAAGAGATTTGAACTTAAAATTAAATCTTTAGCAATCAAGGTACACACAGATGTGGTACATGTTGTCAATGTCAGTACATGGCACAAATGTTAGTTGAGAATGCACAGAATGTGAAAGTGATATTAAAGTAACTCCTGTAACTCCTTTGGACTAGTATATATTGCCAAATGCTCCTCTTGCCCTGTCCATTATATTGGTAAGACAGAGATTCCTCAAATAAATATATGAGTACTATTATGATATATCAAAAGCAAATGAAAATAGTGCACTATACAAACACACTGCCACGTGTACTGTTACAAAAAGATTTTATTTGGTATCCTTGAGATTTTTCCCAAAGATCCAAGAGGAAGGTCATGTAAGACAAGAATTGAATATAGGGGAATTTTATTGGATGTTATGACTGAATGCTACCTGCTTTCCAAGTACATTAATCCTGTACTGAAGTTGAGGGCTGCTGAATTATAAATACTGCTAAATGCTTTTGTTTTATAGGTTGTATATTATATCGGTGTATTAAATATAAAGGCATTTTTGCAGATTTCCACCATGTTTTGTATTTTTTCTTCCATCAATTTTAAGATTTTTTTTTTATTTTTAAATTTTTTAGTACACTGTCTTTTTGTAAAAAAAATATGGTATGAGATTTTTAACAAATTACATAATTTGTTTCATGCGATTTTTAAGTGGAAATATTTAAAGTGAGTACTTCATTAGTTAAGTAATTTTGAAATCTTTTTGAGTTTTTTTTAGTAGGATAAAACACATTGCTTAATTTGTGCTCAGCTTGTTATATTAAAAGGTTTACACCCTCATGCACCTTCATAGGCTGAAGTTGTGATGGAAAATGTTTGACGTCATTTTGAAGATTCCTAATAGTTTCTTTTAAAACTTTAATAACCTCAAATTAAACAAAAATAGAATGTTTGCTAAAAGAAAATAAGTGGCTACAGGATAAGGTGAATGCCCTAAAAAACAGCGAAAGAAGAAATAATATAAGAACTTTAGTTCTGCATAAGAAAAATGAGAGGGAAATCATTGTTTTTCCCACCAGCTAGATTCCAAAAGTACTAAAACTTCAGGAGGTCTAATAATATGGTAAAGACAGCTGCTAGATCTCTCTCAAAACCTCCATTTAAGGAAGGATCCCCCAGGTGTTTAATCCATCTCACAAATGGATAAAAATTGATAGAACTGCTTTGAATTCTCATCTGAAAATTGGTAATTTTGCCATCAGGTTTGATGACAATTATTCATTAAAATTAATGGAAGAAAAATGAAGGGCTTCTTATCACTGCTAAAGTCCTTAAAATGTTATTAAATGCCACATTTTCTTTTTCAACAAGAATAATACCCCTTCCTTGACGTGCAAGTACTCTGACTCCTTAGAAGATGCTCTTTTTTCCTTAAAATTAAAATAATCTTCAGGAAGAAATTGGCAGGAGCCATAACATTATAGAGAGAGAGAGAAGGTTCTGGATAGAAGAATGTTCTACTAAATATCAAGACAGGAAAAAAAGTTAACATTCATACAATGGAGCAGTGTGTTTATTTAAATAAAGTATACCTTTGTTTATCTAGATCCAAGGATTTAAATTTTGCTTGTAACCTAAATAAGACGGTGAGACAGATAAATGTCTCGGGAGGAACCCCATGCTGTAGAATAGGCTTCCCATCCATGTGAAGCGGAGTCCATCTACAGCCCTATTTAAGTACAACCTTGACCAATTAATGGGAAATTTGGCTTCACCAAAGTCTGACACCCATGTCTATGACAGTGTTGGACAGTAATGCCCAAACTTAACATACCCTCTCCTATTAAATTCCCATTATACATGGGGACACAACTGGGTTGGATTGCATGTCTTTGTGATCATTAGTCTACTGTATACCTATGAACATACTAAGGTGTCGAGTATAAATATTCTCTTAACTGGTCAGATTAAATGTAACATTGCTTTTTAAGCTGTGTAGTTTATCCTTTAGAGCAATGACTCTCCCTCTCTCTCTCTCTCTGTGTATGTGTGCATGTGTATATGTGTGTATATATGGGTCTACGTTTTTTGATTGAAATATCATTATTTCAAACAAGAAAAGTATGACTTTACTTTCACAAAAGTGCACTTCAATGAAAATACACGATGTTAAGTTGTCTATCTCGCCTTCATTCTTGCTGGATGGGTTTGGAGCCGACCTCGGCTCCGACTCGGCCACTCTAAAAGCTCGAGAGTTGGTTCCACCGGCTCGAGGCTCCCCTTATATCCCACAATGCTAGGTGTGAGTTACCCCAGATCTCGTTTGCCGCTACAGCGATCGAGGTGTGTTTTCTACCGGCTCCAGGTTAGTGAAAGTTAGACTAGTTTAAATTCTTTAGACTTAAGCTAGCTTAGTGTATTTTTCTTTCCCCTTAGTGTAGTGGATATTATCCCTTCTACCTTTTATCCAGCCCCCTTTTTTCTAAAGAACTTATAGTTCTTTCCCTAAGGCCTTCGGGCCCTTCCTTCCCTATCCTTAGGGTGTGTATGTGTTTGATTAGGGAGTTTTAACTTAACTTACCTTTAGTTTAAATAATTCCCTTTGAACCCCTATCAGTGTAATCTGTGTGTGTGTGTTTTCTGTGTGTGATTACACTTCGGTTCCTTGAGTATGTCCAAGGATACAAAGGTCTCAGGCTTCAAGAAGTGTGACTCGTGCTGTCAGAAAATGTCTCTGACAGACGGTCACACTTCTTGTGTGTATTGCCTGGGACCTTTACACCTGCAGGACTCTTGTGCTGTATGCCATGGCTTCAGCCCTAGAGTCCTGCAGGAGAAAAAAAATAAAGTCATTTTGAGGGGTTTGATTAAGCCTGAAGGTTCCCTTTCTGTGTCATCGGGGAAACCTTCTAAGGCTTCCAAGACCTCGGCTCCAGCTTCAGAGTCGAGGCCTAAGGCTTCGAAGCCTACTGCTTCATCGGCTCTGGCTGGAGCCGATGAGTCTTTGACTGCAGTATCTGTGGTTTCCTCGGCTCCGGCCGGAGCCGAGGCATTAGAGATTCCTGAGTCGGCTCCAATCAGACCATCGGAGCCGACATCTAGAAAGAGATCGAGGTCACCGTCCCTTGGCTCCGTTCATTCGGCTCCAGCGTCTCCCCTGCTGTCTGAACGGAGCCACAGATCTCACTCCTCCAGGTCATCGAGGCTCTCAGATCACGACCTCCAGAGGGTAGTGAGTAGATTTTTGAAGTCCGAGGCACTGGCCCAAATGCTCCAGAGTCCGACTCATCAGTCGATGCCTCAACTTGTTCCAATAAATATTCCTCCTCCAACTCCTTTGAGCTCGGAGCCGGGGCATCTCGGGACCGAGACTGTGGTAGCGTCGGAGCCGATACAATTGTCTTTGGCTCTGTCGTCGGCTCCGATTTCTTCTTTTGAAGAATCTCGGCGCCGAGCTTCCCTCGTCGGCTCCGAGGGGGTGAGTGGCATCGGACCCTTGTCCGACCCCCCCCTCCCTCTCGGTGCTTCGGCGCTGGTGAGTTCAGCTCCGACATCGGCCTCGGAGCCATCTCTGTCGGTGCCGAGGGAGGTTCTCAGCTTCTCGGAGCGGGGACCTCTGGCTCTGCCGGACAGGGGTGCGTTCGAGGTCATGCGGAGTGTGTTGGAACCTTGTTCGACTCCACAGTCGGCTCCGTCCGCCCCTCCCTCTTCGGTGCCTTTGGTTATGTCAACTCACTCCCTCATCCCAGACCGCAGAGAGCCAGCTCCTCAAGAATCCCCTGTGGGGATCTCATCCTCTTCCGAGGCCTCCCCTGAATTGGCAGGGGAGCCCCCTAGGAAGAGAAAGTGTAAGAGGAAGCACATAGACTCACCTGAGTCGTTAACCTCTGACACAGATTTAGAGGATTCCGAGGGTTCCCCACGTTCCCCTTCTGAAGATGTCTCTTTCGCAGACATTCTAGAGATCCTGAAACAGAGGGGAAATTGGCCAGCCCTTAACCCTTCGGAGGATGAATCTGTGTATCTTGAGGCGTTTGGCTCTCGCCCTTCCACCTCCTGGGTGTCCCCCCCCTTTGATCCCCTCATGCAGGTGGTTGCAAAGAAGGCCTGGACGGCTCCTGATTCAGTGGACCCTACCCCCAGGAGACCTTCCAAATTTATAACAGCACCAACTGACAAGCAATTTCTCACAAAAGGTGTTTCTGTGGATGCTATGGTGGTAGCTGCTGCCACCAAGAAGGAACTAGCTGATCCTTCAGTGCCTGTTCATCCCCCTAACAAAGAATCTAGGTCTATGGACAGGTGCGGAAGCGGATGTTCTCATCAGCGACCTTTGCTATGCTCGCTGAACTACCTATGCCATTTTACTCGTCTTCAAAGAGACTTGATCAAAGAAGCGAGTGACATGTTGAAGGATCCTACGGCTGCGGGTTTTCAAGACAAGATGAACACTCAGCTGGCTACCCTGAACTCCATAGCTAACTCCTCCATGCGCCTCCTCTCTTATGCGGCTGATGGAGCGAGCAGGGCCGCAGGGACAGGTGTGGCCTTACGCAGGCATGCCTGGATGCGGCTATGCAACTTTGCAGACCCCTTTAAAACGTCATTCACTAATTCCCCGTTTGATGGATCATCTCTTTTTGGTCCTCAAGTGAAAGAAACCTTGACTAGGTGCGAGACAGATGGCAAGACTCTTTCTGCCGTCGGAGTCCGTTTTTCTACTCCTTCTAGGCCTTACCCCAAAGGCCAGAAAAGTGGGAAAATGTGGTTCCGCAAACAATCTCAAGGGACTTCACCTGACGCACAGAGTCGGTTCCCCGCCAGAGGCAGAGGGGGGAACAACAATGGTAGATGTCGCCCTAGAGGCAGGGGGGGTCCGCAGAACCAGGGCAATCGAGAAGCCTTCTCTGATAAGCCCTTTCAGCATCCCTGAGGTGTTGCCCGACTGCCCACCTTCGGAGGTAGTCGGGGGAAGATTGTCACTGTACCCAGAAGCCTGGCTATCCCTGACTCAAGACAAATGGGTACAGTCCATCATTTCCGAAGGCTATTCCATTCCTTTCATTCGCATTCCAAACCAATCAAAAAAATCCCTTCCAGATGTTCCACCCGCTCAAAGGGATCTTGCAGCTTTGGAAATTTCAAAGCTGCTTGCAAAAAGAGCAATTCAGCCAGTTCCAGCAGACCAGCAAGGATCCGGAATCTACTCCAGGTTCTTTTTAGTTCCAAAGAAAACAGGGGACTGGAGACCAAATTTGGATCTCAGTATCTTGAACAAGTCAGTCAAGAAAACAAGATTTCGGATGGTCACGCTGCAGTCCATCCTTCCCCTATTGGCAAAGGGAAACTGGATGTGCTCTATAGACCTTCAGGATGCATACTATCACATAAAAATGAACAGACGCTCCAGAAGATTCCTCCGCTTCAGGCTGGGAACCAGTCATTTTCAATTCAGGGCCCTGCCCTTTGGTCTCACCACTGCCCCAGGTGTTTACCAAATGCATGGCAGTGGTAGCTTCTCACCTGAGACGTCAAGGATTCCAGGTGTTTCCATATTTGGACGACTGGCTCCTCACAGCTCCCACCAAGCATCTTCTTCTATTGGCACTACACCTTTCGCATTTGTCAAAATTTAGGCATTTCAATAAATTGCGAAAAGTCTGTTTTGTCGCCTTGTCGTACTATTACCTTCATAGGCGCAAATCTAGACACAGTCAACATGTTCAAGTAGACTAACAGATCAGAGAATAACAGACATACACAAACTGGTCTCGCTCCTCTTCAGCAGCAACAGAATCAAAGCCAGGTTAGTTCTGAAAGTGTTGGGGATTATGGCGGCTGCCATACCTCTGCTTCCATTAGCCAGATTCCACATGAGAATCCTTCAATGGATGCTCTTCACGCAATGGTCATACCAGCAACTTCCGATGTCCCACACCATCATGATTACGCAAACATGCAGAAATCATCTTCTGTGGTGGATGTCTTCCCTCAGCTCTTATTGGGAAGACCCTTTGTCCCTTCCTCCGGTTGCTACTCTGACAACGGACGCCTCCCTGATCGGGTGGGGGGGGCATTATCAGGGCAGAACTGTCCAGGGCACATGGCAACCAGACGAATGCCACTTGCACATAAATGTTCTAGAGATGAGAGCAGTGCTTTTTGCGTTGCAAGCCCTTCAAGACTCTCTTCCCTTGGGAACGATAGCAATCCAGACGGACAATATGTCTGTAGTGTGGTATATCAACAAACAAGGCGGAACCAGGTCCTACCCCCTGTGTCGAGAAGCACTCAGACTGTGGCAATGGGCGATTTCTTCTCAGCGGTTTCTGATAGCAACGCACATCCCCGGGAAGTCCAATCAAATCACTGACAAGTTGAGCAGAGCTATCCTCATGCCTCATGAGTGGTCTCTGAAAGACTCTGTTGTGAGAGAAATTTTTCTCAAGTGGGGTCAGCCTTGCTGCGACCTTTTTGCTACTCCCCAAAACAGCAAGTGCAGAGATTATTTCACCCTATTCCCTTTACCAGGCCAGCCCAGCAGAGACGCTCTAGTCCAAGTTTGGCCGGGGACTTCTGTATGCATTTCCTCCCTTCCCACTAATCTCTCAAGTGATACAGAAAGCTATAGCTCAGAAGGCCTCGTTGATCCTCATTGCTCCTTACTGGCCTCGACAGGTTTGGTTCCCCTTTCTACGTCATTTTCTGTTGAGCGACCTTGGCATCTGGACCTAGTTCCAGATCTTTTGATCCATCAGTCGGGTCAGTTTCATCGCTCCCTTCCCTCTCTGAACCTCACTGCTTGGTTCCTCCAATTCCAACCTTAGCCAGGCTTCCTCAAATATCTCACTCTGTCCGAGATATTTTGATAGCTTCCCATAAATCTTCCACTCGAAAGATTTATTTGAGTAAGTGGAAACGTTTGGCCTATTGGGCTCAAGGAAGGGACATAGATCCTTTCACTGCTTCCATCCAAATGGTCCTTGATTTTCTAGCTGAACTCTTCCATGCAGGTTCATCTCCTTCTACTCTTAAAGTTCAATTGGCAGCTATTTCTAACTTTCATGTGGGCATTTCAGAGTCTGCCATAATGTCCCACAAGCTTTGCAAAGCCTTTTGAAGGGAGTTTTTCTACTCAGACCTCCTATAAGAAATCCTCCTCCTCCTTGGCACCTAAATTTAGTTCTTAGTTCTTTGATTCTTTCCCCTTTCGAACCTGCAGCCTCCTGTTCTTTAAAATTGCTATCATGGAAGACACTCTTTCTGGTAGCTATTACTTCAGCTAGAAGAGTTTCAGAACTTCATGCACTCAGCTGTCGACCTCCTTATCTGTTGTTCCATAAGGACAGGGTATCTTTACGAACCAACCCGTCCTTTTTACCTAAGATAGCCTCGGCGTCTAACCTAAATCAAAGCATTGACCTTCCTGTGTTTTTTCCACAATATTCTAACAGGTCTGAACAAAAATTGCATTGGCTAGATGTTCATCGTCAGTTAAGGTACTATTTGGATAGAACCAAACAATTCAGAAAATCTGACCAGCTGTTTGTCTCTTATGCAGAAGGCAGAAAGGGACTTTCAGTTTCAAAGATATCATTATCTAGATGGCTAACATCTCTGATTTCCCTTGTTTATGAAATTAGACACCAAAAGCTGCCTAACAAACCTAAAGCCCATTCTACCAGAGCTTTGGCTACTTCTATAGCCTTCCAAGACAGACTGCCTATTGACACCATTTGTGCAGCGGCTACTTGGGCTACTCCTCACACTTTCATTTCTCATTATAAGTTGGATTTAGCTTCTAGGCATAGAGCTAACTTTGGTTCCACTGTTCTCAAGAGTCTGTTCCGTTAGGCCACCCGGGACAAGGTGCTAGGGACGCGGTCCCATCCAGCAAGAATGAAGGCGAGATAGACAACTTAACATATAGAAGTTATGTTCTTACCATAACGTTCCATGTTAGTTGTCTTCTTCTCACCTTCTTCTTGCGTCCCACCCTCCTTCCCCCTGGCCTGGACAGACCTAGAGGAGTTTGATTGTGACCTCTCTTTCTACCACCTCTTTACTTTAGGTATATGCTGCTGTGCATATTTTCCTGGATCAGGATGTAGATCACCCTTCTCTTCTCCCTGGTTTATAGAGGTGGACTTTGTTTATAGTTATTCTGTTACTATTATAAGCTGGGCCTAGCTTACAAACGAGATCTGAGGTAACTCACGCCTAGCATTGTGGGATATAAGGGGAGCCTCGAGCCGGTGGAACCAACTCTCGAGCTTTTAGAGTGGCCGAGTCGGAGCCGAGGTCGGCTCCGAACCCATCCAGCAAGAAGAAGGCGAGAAGAAGACAACTAACATGGAACGTTATGGTAAGAACATAACTTCTATTTTTTGCAAATTCTGGTTCAGCAAACCGGTAATAAAAGTAAAACAGAGCACTACAGTGGGGATAAGGGAATACACCTGTATCCCCACTGTAGTGCAGTCTGGGAGTTAGTATACGTAATGTAGTGGGGATGTGGGGGGTGCCGGGGGGGCTTGCTCCCCTGCAAAGCTGACTTTAAAGTGTTCATTTTTATTGCCTGTTTGCCGAACCGGAATTCGTGAAAGTGTGCTTTCATTGAAGTGCACGTTCACAAAAGTAAGGTCGTACCTTTCTTGTTGGAAATGATATTTCGATCAAAAAAGTAGAAATATATATATGCGTGTGTGTGTGTGTGTGTGTGTGTGTGTGTGTGTGTGTGTGTGTGTGTGTGTGTGTGTATGTATATTTATGTATTTAATGTTGGTCTACTTCACAAGACTGATAAACCAAAAGACTGAATCCCAAAAGACTGAAAATTCAAAATACTAAACACATTTTTAATGCAAGAGCCAAGCCTCCCCTGTACCCCTCATGTGGGAGCTGCATCCTCCACACCCCCTGCTAACTATATATACCAACTGCAAGATTGCACAACAGTGGAGAAGGGACAAATTCCATCATTCAGTATTTTGAATTTTCAATCTTTTGAAGTAAATCCATAAGCGTGTGTGTGTGTGTGTGTGTGTGTGTGTGTGTGTGTGTGTGTGTGTGTGTGTGTGTGTGTGTGTATATATATATATATATATATATATATATTATACACACACACAAAATATTGTTTGGTAAGCTCTGCCCTATGTATACCACCCTCTTTGTTTAAACATTTTATTTACATATATATCTTATTCTACAAGTATATATCACTTATTGTGCAAATCATATTTGCAGAGTATGTTGGCATAGTCTGTTCTACAGTTTTACAGTAATTTATATATTTTTTCTTTCAAAAGACAGTATTACTGTCCCCATACTGTGCAGATTGGCTTATTAATATCAGATTTCACAGTTTTGGCGGTATTAAAACTTTTTTCCTCCGTCTCCCTCTCCTGAATGTTTAAAAAGCTTAAGATATAAAATAAGTAGCTGAATCCCTCTGACTGTTTAATGAACAATGGGAGGTACTTCCAGTGTAGATCTTCATGCTTGGTGTATCCTCAAACACAGTAAGTATAAGTAAGGTTATTTGCTTTATTTACTCTTTTCATTTGGGTGAATTTTGAGGTAATATAAAGCCTGTCTAGAATTACTTATTAACTTGAGATAAGTTACTCATTAAAAGAATGAATGGTACACATTGTTAGGTGGCAAAAAGATATATAAGCAGATAATGTGATTTGTTTTTTAATGCATAGGTAGCAGTATGTACTTAACACATTCATTGTTTCATTGTATATTCTATCCCTCTTTACCAGTGCTTTTTTTAACCTGATTTTAAAAAGACTTTATATTTATGGTTGTCACTTCTCATGATCGTTGTAACAAAGGGGAAAGTCTTATTTGCTTTTAAAATCTGTTCCCAGAATAGTCTTGATTGTTTTAACTGACAACTATGAAAGTGTGAAATGTGACCATTGGCAATAAGACATATTAAACGCATTCTCAGTTTTCTGGTGTTTCTAAAGGCAAGAACTTTTTTTTTGGCTCCAAATTTCTTTCTTAGGCTCAACATTTTAATAATGTGTGTCAAAGAAAATATGTTTTTTTCTGTAGATTATTTTTGGCTCATATCAGTTAAGTCAAGAATGATGGTTATAAAAATATTATTAAACTAGTAACTTTAGCTTCCACATAAGGTTGGATAATCACTCCAGATGTCATATGAAATGGCATATTATTTTATGTATGGAACTTAATTTTAAGAGAATTTGAGTGTTTGAGAGTTTGACCCCTCAGTGTTAATTGAATGAACTGAAACCATGAGCTGTTGACAAGTTGTTTCTTGCAGTACAGGGTTTCATTCCCACAGTTTTCATCTCTATCAAATTTGTAACTGAGTTGGGTTACTTAACAAATAGACCAGGCAATGGCTTGTGATTTTTGAGAGGCTATATGGTTTCTTAGATGGCCTTATTGATTCCGTGACCGGTGACTACCTATGAACATAAAATCTTGAGCATATACTCAAAATCAGCATACAGACAAAAGATTTCTTCTGATTTTCATGCATCGATTTTTGTAAGGAACTGGGTTTTTATGAGCATAATAGAGTAGTAACTGATGATATGTATGTGACTGAATTTCTTTTTTGCAGTGTATTTCTATAAATGTAAATGGACATTAGTGACAAGAGATATTTTAAATATTTTAAATTGCATAAAATGCACATGACTATGTGGGGACATGAACAGATTTTTACATGTTAAGATGGGAATGTGTGTCTTGAATATTGATAGCATTCTTAAATTCTTGTGTGATTAGCTTTAAATGTTGTGACAGCTCTGGCTGTCAGAGTCAATGACGTGACTTTGCTTTCTTAATGCTGTTCAAATTACATAAAGCAATGTGTGAGCATGGGTAAGTTTGTGCGACAGTTGGTACAGTGGATTGAGACTGAATTGGTGGCAGGCAGTTCCTTGGGTTCTCTCTTTTTACTTCCACGACCTTTGTCTGCCTACCGAGCAGGTTACCTTATATATGGGATGGTTTCCTCAGCAGTCTGCTTGACTACAAGACTACTTTTGAACTCTGAGATTAAAGATACACTTAACTGGATACAAATCACAATATTGCAGTGGTGAGAAGAAACTGAAAAAAATCTGTACAATATTGTGTATGGTGAAGCAGGAATGCATGAGTTTAGAGGATTCAAATAGCAATAATAAAGGATAGTTATATGGGTACATTTTATCTTCACATAAATAGGGGTTAGTAGTGGTTTCAAATGTCAGAGCAGGTGGCATATGGCTGCTTGTTAAACTTGAACAGTCTGGAGAAAGCTAATGATGGAAATGTTGGAGAGTTTGAAGACTGGTGAAAGGTGTGGTGGATTGAACCTCTGAGCTATTGATGTTGTGTTCCTTGTCTTCTTTGTTTGATGTCCATTGCCTTTGTCTGCCTACTGAGTAGCTTGACTGGTAAGATAGTGCTCTGAGCCTTTGCTGGAGTAGTCCTTTCAATGGTGGTTTTGATTGCATACCTAGTAACTACCTATGAACCTAAAGAATAAAAATATATTTAAATGGTTATGGTCTAATAAGAATTAAAATGTATTGCTTCTCATTTTTGACCTTTGTAATATAGACAGTTAAATGATTTATACAGGTTATCTATATGTATATTAATTTTATTATAAATATATAGTGGTCTACATATTTAAGTAGAGACAACTAGCATAAGTGGGTTTAATGGATTGAAACGAAATTAGAAGGGTAGTTTGAATGGGATTTCTACTTGAACTTGGAACCTTAAGTTCCATGGGGGGAGCTGATCTACTTGTGGTTTATTATTTTTAATATTTTCTCTTTGCTTTTTGTGCCTATTTCAAATAAAACAGTTTACAGAAAATAGATTTCCTTTCATTTTCATACATCCATTTTTGTAAGAAGCTGGGTTTCTGTGGGTGTCATAGAATAGTAATTAATGATAGCCATGCAGTATGTGAGACTGATGAAAAATTTCTTTGCATTTGTCTTTCTGTAATTGCCCACATCAGTGGCAATAAGAGTTTATTTTAAATATTTTAAACTGCAGATAACACAAAAAAATAATTTATTGCAATATGATTAAAGACAAATGAAAACATATTGGCAAGTTGTAACTGCATTCATATTTGAAAAATTATGCTATGTCTGATTATTGAAACTGTGATAAGGGTATGATGTGTACTCAATGAATATTGAAAAAAATGCCAACTTAAGTAAATGTGTACTGGACTGAAGGAATAAGAGCAAAAGAAAACAATGTTGTGCAATTAGCATGCCTAGAATTTTGGTATCAGCTGAGGCTTTTAGTAAGCTTTACTGACTTAAGTAAATTTGATTTCTAAATAGAAAAGGTAAACATGGTATGTTACATGTCCTTTTTGAGATGGCAATGCAATTATTTGTATGGTAATAACTCCAAGAAATTTGGCTTCTTTTAATACATGGCCAGTTTGTACAACACAGTTAAATATTTTAAAGAGTGGATTCTAACAGGAATGCATTTCTTAGACTTCAGTAATGTTGAAGTTTCTGATGTGATCCTATGAGACTTGATAAAAGCATTTTTATATGACCAAGTCTTAAAAGAATGGGAACCACTGGAATAAAGGCTTATTGGAATTGCAAAAACTACAAACCAGAAAAAAAAGTTATTCTGAGGAATTAAATAGGATTAATGTGAAAATTCAGACCCTACAAAATTAAGGTTTCCATCAGTTAATTAAACTAGATGCTTATTCTCCAACTCCTATACAAGTCAGCCCTTTGATGCAAAATAATACTTCAATACATCTTTCACTGGTGCTAGTAGGAACTGTACAGATGTAGAAAAATGCTGAACATTTGCACTCAGAATATTAATGCAGAAAATAGTGACATGGAAATTAAAAAAAAGCAATGCCAATTTAATATACACAGAAATTATTTTCATCACAACTAAGGAGACCTTTTTCTGTTAAGGAAATAGAAAAAAATGAGCAAATTAAAAGGCTGAAGACTAATAAAGCCCCTGGTAATAATGATTTAATTTCACAACTAATGTTTTATTTATTCTGCATTTAACATACCTTCATTATGGAAATATGTAATAATGTCTCCCTCAAAACATGATTCATAATTTTGCTCTTTCTTGAAACCTTTTTCATTGCTGAATGTTAATAAATGTTTTATATTAATCTTTGACAATACATTAAAATTTTACTATCGGCATTAATAGAGGAAGATCAAACTGGCTTCATGTTATAGGCAAACAGGGATAGCATCAGAATAATAATCACTCTAATTGACTTTGCTAATTACAATAAGTAAGAACTATTGGTAATTAGTCTGGATTTAGATAAACTTTTAATTCAGTAAACTAGTATTTAACAAAAGTATTGGAAATATTTCCAACTAATTTTATATCTCAGTAATCTTTGTCAGAATATATTTTCATCTTATTCTGGCATCTTTTATTTCTCAGTCATTTAAAATGAGTAAGAACATGAAACAAGATTGCCCCAACTCTCCATTTGTTTCGTCTATCGAGTCTAATTACATAAATCTTAATGATATAGTACAATTTTAAATAAACTTCCAAAATTTAGTTATTTTCCACTGATATATTGATGACAATATGTAACACTGATAAAATCATTAAAATGTTTTAAATTTAAGTTGTGAGCAAAGTTCAAAGAAAAATTAGCACCTTATAAATTAGCAATGGGTTAAATATTTCATGCACGCCAATAGTGAATTTAAATTGAATCATGAAGAGAATAAATATATAGGGATTGTTTTTTTCATTTGTTACCCAGGAAGGTGAGTTGGTCATTTTAACCCTCTTCAGCCACAACCTGGGTGAAACTATCAGTACAGAAACATAAAGCAAAATCAATTCATCAGAATGTCGTAAAATTCAGAAATGATGCCCACAATTAGGTGACAAGATTATACTTTCAGTAGGGTACCATGTTATACATGTATACAATGTTAAGCAACTGGACATTTATTGCTTAAATACAATTTAGTGATTATGTTTTAAGATTGGTTGAGAGCAGGAATGATAGCAAAGCTTACCCACAGTCTCCTGTAGTATGTAGTCTAAGGTGATCAGAGAGATTTTGAAATCAGATAGTGAGTTTAGATTTCTGATTTCAGATTGAATTTTCTTTAAAGCTGGGCTTAGTCTAGAGAGACTGTGTTTTCCATAGATGGTTTTAACTTGTGATCTGTTCAACAGTTTGCTATAATTTCATGAATTTCTTATTGATTGGTAATTTTCTGTTCATTGTTGGGCAAAGCTGTTGCTTTACTAGTTTGTAAATTTCAGTACCTAAAAGGTACATTGCACTCTGAGTTATGGGGAACCAGCTTAGTGTATACAATAGGAAGCAGTGATGAATCTGACCAGCAAAGACGGCAAATATACAGATTATATTCACAGTAGTTTGCAGTCTGAGTATTCTAGGCTGTAAAATTTATGCAATAACAACTCATTTCCTGGCTTGAGGAGGACATTTTTTGGTTTCTTTTGTATTTTTCCTTATCTTTATTTTTTATATCATGTCTATTTTCTTCATATTTTTTATTTTAACATCACCTCTCTACTTTTACTCTTATTTTCTCATTTTTTTCTCTTTCTCCTCAAACCTTTCCTTTCTCATTTGCTCTATTTATTACACCTTCACACTTAAGTCTTTCAGCTAATTTTAACATTACAGTATTCATTGACTTCTAAAGTTTTAATCACTTTGTCAAAAATCTACATTTATTCTATAATGTAGTTGATACATGTTTTGCTTGCTCATTAACAGCCATTCTGAATTCATTTTCATTTCCATTAACATGTTTCCAGTTACATTTATCTTCATTTTCCTTCTTACATTTTCCTTGTAGTTTAATATTACCATCCAGTGTATTATATTTACAAAATGTTGATATTGAATTATTTCCAGCACACAATCGGAGTTTAATTCCAAGTCTTCATGCTGACTTCTGTCCCACTTAAATGGATCACTCCTTAATTGCATTAACAGATTTTCTTCACTTCCATATATAGTCTATTTTCCTTTTTCCTTTCTGCTTTCACTACTCCTTATTCATCTGTATATTCTCTTTGTTGATAGGTTTCCTTGCTTCTTTCTGACATGTTTGCTGATGGTGCTAACCCAAACAAACATTTCATTTATTGTCTGTTTCCTCAGCTTTTTTCTTGTTTCCAATACCTGATTTTCATCTTTTATAGTATAAATGTAACATTTAGGACTTAAAAACACCATCTATACTGGCATATCTGACATGATGACATAATTAAATACCTTTTGTAAATTATCATCTGTCAGAATTCCTATGTTCTATCATCTTAAACATTACCTTCCTCTCACTACCTTCACCCAGTGAATCAGGTATGGCTTAACATTCCTCTTCAACCATCTCATTATTACTTTGTCTGTTTTTTTTTTAAATTTCAAGAACTTTACTCAAAAACATGAACTATCTAATCACTGAACATTTGTTCTTTACTATAATTAAACAAATTAAAATATTTTGAATAACACAAACTTGAATTTAAATTTTTAGAATAAACAAATGTTACTGTAAGATATATGTTAACTAGTAATAACCTAGGAGACTATGTCAAAAATAAAATGTTCAGTGTATCATGCTAGTCTTCAAGTTTTAAGACTCCCTATCACACACCCCTTCAAAAAACGTTGCACTAAGTGTTATGATTAGAATCCATTGTAAACAATCTTTAAAGGAAATTTTGGAATTAGTCCCTATTTACCAGTGTATTATGTGACCACTTATTCTTAACCCTCAAAGTCCAATATATTGATAGAAAGCTAATAGCACTTACCAGTTTGAAAGTCAAACAGTGTCATTCATGAGCTATGTACTAAGTAACTATAATGTCCAAGTCTTAAACTGTTAATTTGTGCAATAACAGGATGAAACTGTGGTTTAATTTACAAGTGATATACTAAATGATTGCACACCTCATCTTGGGGTCCATAAAGTCTAACATACCAAAATAAAGACTCAAACAATAAAGATACTCCGATAATTATGTCCAATGAGTGAACTCTCTTGACTTTCTTAATTCCTAAAAAACTCTTCCTATATGTCATATTGATATATTCATAAACATTCTCTGCATATCTTTAAATATTCTGTGTTTAGTGTACAATGTTACGCAGTTTTCCATCTAAATGAAGTTAATGCAACTCTTTGTAAATTGTACTGTGGTCAAAATAGAATAATGTATACATATTTACCATTTGTAAACATTGATGGATGGAACCTTGTAAGAAAAAAAATATCTATTGCTTTAACATTTTAAAAACTGTAGGATTACTGCAGCTTGTCTAAACAAATCAGGGTGCCATAGTATGTATTAACATAGAATGCCTGCTGCATTCAGGTGTCTAAAGCACATGCACAACAGAAGCATTTACTCAAGTGTCAGCATGAAAATTAGGACTCTAAAAAGACTAAACATACAGATGTATTTCAGAGCTTTTGATGAAAAGCAGATGTCATAAATCCCAATGCAAGTCTAAGTGTTACAAAACAAGCCTGTCCCTCAGATTGCTCGTATCACTTGTTTTCCACTTTCTCTTTTTCCATGCTTTCCTCTTAGTTTGGTTACAGTCTACTCAGTGGACTGTCATCCATAGTTGTTTAATGTCCTTACTATGCCAGCCACTTTTTTTCAACCTCACCAACTTATTCAGGTACACACAACCATTTTAGCAGTGCATATCTCCTTTGCTGGAAAAATATTATTTTTATGTGGTTTTAAATCAATAAACAAATCATTTATAACACAAATAACTATTTACATAGGTCCACAACTGAACAGTACATCAAAGTTATACATCAACAATAATTAATACTTTTCAACAACAATTAATATTTTTCAAGCAAGTCTTTAAGCTAAGATGTCTATGAATGTGTAATATTAGAAGTTCATTTTATAACATGCATTTCACTACTGCAAGCTATTTTTGCCATAGTAATAAATTCAAAACTAGAGGGGGTAAGTTTACTTTTCTGATTTTTACTTATCTTTCTGGGTATAGCAAGAATAGACCAAAGAGGCACTTGGGTTATTGCAATTACCTCAGGAATCAGAGCATTAAGTAAAACTAAAGATTTAGAAAAGTTACATCTTTCTGATTACAGAACCTGAATAAGGTTAATTTCTTTCCAAAAAGGGGAGATGACTTTGCATTCATATACCATATGTGCCCTATCAGTTATTTCAGAATTGCATCTCCAGCATTTAATTCTATTGATTTATACATACGTGATAATGTGAGGTATAGCCAGCCATGCCAGAAGTAGGATAGTGTATGTGTAACACATGCCAGCACACCTAGCTGGAATTTTGTAAAGAATTATGTCATTTGTATATCAAACTAATGTGTACAGATGGTTGTGTTTAAAAATGTATTTGTATAGTTGCTTGGGTTAAAAAATGTATCAATAGTGTGCCCTGCTGGACAGAAAAGAAATATCAAACTGTACTGTATTGTAACTGTTTAAAGGAGACCTCGCCCATAGAATCAAAAAAAGTTTATTTCATCATGGCTTGGTGTTTCCTACATTTTATCACAACTCTGTGACTATTTACAGGTTTTTAAATATTTTATATGTTATTTGAGTCTGACCATCCTGAAGTGATCCTGATTTGTTGAGTCTAACTCTAGGTATCCCACAAGGTAAAAAATATATATATCATGCAGGCCTCTTTATTCCTAAAGCTCCTGTCACTGCATTGATTTTACATGCATATACTGCTGTCTTTCAGTCAGTTAGTTTTAGGTAACATTTCATATAATTCAGTGACTCCTTAAAACACAAATAGTGCAAATGCTACATAACAGACTTTCAAAGTATTTTTTACTACTGTTTATTTTTTTAAGAATGGCTAAATTGCAGTCTTTTGTGAAGCCTGAATTGTACTACTTCGACTCATCTTCCATCACACTCACACCTAACATCCCTAGCTGTCAAAGTGCTAAGGGTAATTTGAGCTGTTACCAGCTATGATTGACAGCTCACAGCAGGAGACTTGACTCATGTACTGTTTCCTTATTTGAGTCTTTACTTTCAGTATGAGTAGGGGAAGGACCAGAGTGCTGTGACATCACAGCATGGGTGGGTTTTTAGGACAATCGTGATGAAGTCAATTTGTTGAGGGAATTGGCCAGAAAAGTACCTTTATTCATTGGCCTTGATGTCAAAGAATTTCAGACTGCAGCAAGCTTTTCCAAAGCAGGATAAACATTTTTTGAAAGTGAAACCTCCCACAGTACAGTAAGATACTCTTCTAGTGGAGAGAAAGTCGATTTTAAATATTTTAAATGCTATATTGTTTATTCATACTAGGGACTGTAAATAGGGAGAAGTTGAGCATTTAATAATAGAATCCAATTGTTGTCATTTAAATGTATATGTTTTAACCAAAGATAATGGGAGAGAAGAGGTTAAGCTCAACTCTAGCTAACTTTGAGAAATGGTAAGAAATTTAAATTACTGGGCCTAGGCCATAAAGATGTTATCTTATATCTGTTTTGAATTAAGCCAGATGATGCAATGTGTGCAAACTATGGTTTATTAGTTCCTGCAGGTAGAATGGAGGTGTTTTATGACTTCCAGGAGCTGCAATAAATCTTGGCAGGGCTCTGTGTGTGTATTATTTAGACATAGGTGCCAAGTCCTGGCAGTTTCTAGCAACGGGGTGGGGGTGGGGGGTTGCATGAGAATCAGGAGTCACATGATCAGATGTATGTGATATCATTCTGGAATACATCACTAAAATAATGTTTAATACAAGGAGAGACTGAAGTCTCATAGCAGTCTGTTTCTTGGAACCTGACATAGGATCTCTTGCCCACTTCATCTTGCCTTCTGCTAGTAAGTGACAAGGGAATGATAATTTTTTTAGATTGCTCAAGGAAATATAGTGAGATTAGTTAAGTACTGTTTTCTGTATCTGTGTGAATCTATTCATCTGTGTTATTTTAATATTTCCTGTGTTTGAAACTGTTTTTTGTAAATAGATTTTTACTATTTTTATGTTCTTTTTATTATTAAATCTATTTAAACTTTTAATTGCGGCTGGTTCTTTAGAGAATATTTTAACCTTTGGGAGTACTTGTATCTGTTTGGTGATTCTGGCAACTTCTGAAAGCCTTACTGCAAACTTAGCCAGAGTCCTTTGACATTGGCCTTGACTTCAAAGAAGCAGATGCCAAAGAAGAGATGGCTTAGCATGGAGACATGAGGGACTCAAGTGGTGACCGACTTCTCTGAGATGATTTTACCAATCCTAACTTTGAGTACTATGTGTGAGCTATCTGGCAATCCATTATGTTATATAGAGATTTGTGCTGAATTCTCCAAGTTTAACACTGCAATAGTGAGGCATTGTACCAAATGCCTTGGCCAGGTCAACACAGGCAGTTTGCACTGTTTTAACCTCATCCATTACCTTGGTGACCTTCTCAAAATCCACAAGGTTCAGTAGGCATGGCCTTACTTTGACAAAAACTATGTTGGGTCCAGTGTATGAAATTTTCCTCGTTGTTCATTTCCATGATGATTCATTCCATGGCTTTGCATATTAAACAAGTCAGACTAATGGGCCTGTAGTTTCCAGGGTCTGTTGATGGTCAACCCATATGAAGGGTGTGGCATCTTTATAATCTGGTGTGATGTGTACATAACCTGTTTAGGCTGTTCTTTCCCATTAATAAAGACATAAAAGACAACATATTATATTTTTTGTAATCACAATTCCCTTATAAATTATGAAGAGGTGCTACTGTTTGTATATCATATATTTCAAAAACTAAGCATGTAAACAAGTTTGATAATTAAATATATACTGTCACAAATTGTCATATTCCTTTAAGTAGTCCAAGACATTTGACCATTTGAAGATTCCAAGTTTCTCAGTATAAACTATAGTGAACTACCAAGGAAGTTAAATCCACAAGGAATGAAAACCTTTGCAAACCAGATATGTTTGAACTACAAGGCTTTTGCTGTCTTAAAATCTTGACTCAAAATATTATTGCTGGATATTCCTATATACCATAAAGGACAATACAGGTAGTGTTCTACCAGATTCTTGTGATCATAGGTTGCATTGATGTTGTCCTGTTACCTTTAATTCTCTGCGTACTACTGAAAAATTCTGAAGTTATTACCTTACAGCAGTGATGAATGCCTGTTACAATTCTAGTTCCTACAAATAAAATTATTTAGCATGTAGTCTGAAGATAAGAAACAGGGAATATTGAATTTGCATTTTAAATAGAAAGTAAAAAAAAAAACAAAACACATTTGAAATTATAAAAAAAAAACAGATTATTAATGTTGAGTATCTTTTGTTGACATTTTAAGTTATTTCTAAGCATCTTTGAAGCCTTAACTGCAACTCCATCTTCTATTTATGGATTGCATTCAATACCCAATGTTCTTGTCCTATTATCTTGGTTCATTGGTCTCATGCATTCTGTGCATTATGTTTATATTTATCAGCCAACCTGAACGGAATATGCTTCTTTTCAAGCATGACTTGAGACAGTACAGTTAGTAACTAGTATGACATATTACGAGAACAGCTCAGGAGAAATACTAAAACAAATTAGAAGGCAGGCCTCTTTTAGCTGAGCATAAAGATAGAGTAAACATACAGAAACATTATTCATGTGCAGCATGTAAAAAAAAAAAATCTCTGCTTAAAAACTTGAAATTCATAACATGTCAGCTGTAGAAATTGTAAATGAGACACACAGCTGAGTGCTACTTGAAGAGCAGTGACCGAGAAAGTGTGAAGCATTGTCAAGTATTACAATGTTTCTCGGCATGATCAGGAAACAAGGTTGGATCATGTAGCTGCACCCATGTATGATCAGAATGGTAGGTGAAATGAGAGTGATAAGTCGTCAGTATGAGATATTGTATACCATGCATCAGGGAATGAAATGGATGGATAAATACCTCTCTGGGGGTAGAAGCGGAAACACCATGGCTTACAATACTAAAGAGAAGTTAATATAATATGTTTCTTGTTGACAAATAACATTGGTTATGGTGTCTGAGCTCACCACAGCAAAGGCTGTGTCCAAATAATACTGATGGCATGAAACATTTTAATAAGGGCATTGTTTAAATTGAAACTCAGAATAACTGGAAGTAAAAATGGTCCTGGGCACAGATGTAAATCATTTTCAAGGTTGACATTTATAGCATTTCTAACAACCTAATGTATGTGTGTGTATTATATATATATATATATATATATATATATATATATATTTTGTGTATATGCTTGAGTGTTGTTGAGTTAGGGTTACAGTAAGGGCTGGGTAAGGGGAGAACTGTTACATTTGTTTCTGAACCCTGTTGTGTAGTGGTAGTGTAACAAAGTTTTTTTCTATGGTAAGGGGCAGGGTTAGGGTTAGCCTGCATTAGTAGGATGATGCAGTAGGGTGAACTCAACAGTGGCATGGGAGTTAAAGCTCACTGCTCCGGCCCACCACATTTCTATTGTAAATTTATAAAAGTAGTTTTTAAGAAGACTTGGTACATTAGGCATTGTTGTGTTACTTGGCACATTTTTGCAGTATAGTTTTATTAATATTTAAACTGTGCAGACAGAAAAGAAGGTGTTGGGAGTTATCAAAACTGAAAAGTGAGTGAGAAAAGTAATGGTTTTGTCTCTGTGGTACTGAGGGATAAGGCCCTGTCTGTGACCAGATGACTGATGCCTTGGGCACTGAAGGAGCTGTACTGGAATCAGACTGAGGGGGCTTGCATCAGTTTGCCCATTCAGTGAAAGGGAGAGAGTGGGGTTTGGGCTTGGGCACATGCTGCTGATGAGACCTGAATAATACAGCAGTGTTGATTGCATGCCTACTCTTGGGTTAACTGCATGCACAGGGGTAGGGATTAGGCCTTAATGGAATTCATCTCTGTAGCAGCAGCAGTGTGATACTGCCACAGAATATTTTCACAAGGCTCTTCAAGACGGAGGTGATTTCCAGGTATAGGACCAGTTATGACCTGGGACAGCTTTTTATTAAAACCACCCTGAGGGCATAGCTTATAACTGTCTTTATAATGGATATAAAAAAGTCATGTACTAGCATATGATCTGCACTGCTACTGTTTTCTCCACCATGGCAAGGACCTTCATTACTAGTGGGCTTATTAGTGAGATAACATGGGAAAATGTGCTATCAGACCTGGAATTGTGTTCACACAGAATTATGGCTAAAAGGAAATAGCTAAGGTAACCTAGGAAAATTATGGTGGTAAGTCTTGCTAGTTCCTGTTCTACTGATAATAAAGATTGAGCTGTACCACAGACCTATCATTACATGAAGTAATGTTTGCTCACTGTAGCAAAAGGAGATGTCATGCTCCTGGGAAGTCAAGCTAAAGTTAAAACAAACAAAAAACACTTGCTACCCAGATATGGGAATACTGATCATTTTTGGTTTGATTGCACAACATATTCTTTAGACAGAGGAATAAGGAATGATGAATGAGTAGGTAGAATAATTGATGCTATAGGGAGAAACTGAATGGAGGCTGTTGAATCAGAAGATGTAGTAAAACATTTATGTAGAAATAGAAAATAGAAGTTTTGTGTGCAGATATGTTGGAGATATCTAGCGGTAGCACACTGATGGAAACTGAAGTAAATTGAATTGGGCAGAGGGTGAGCATTTCTAAAAAGAAGACTAGCAAAATTATGAACTAAATAAAATTCTAAATGTGCCTTTAGTGTGTTTGCTAGCAGTTTCTGATCAAAAGCAGGGTGATGTATGGACCTAGAGTGGATGATTTTTAATGGTACTGATAATTATTTTAAGAATATATTACAAATGGTAATGCATATGATAAAAAGTGATATTAGAACATTTGTAGAGGAAGACTTGTTGCCCTTTTGTTCCAGGAGGTTTTTTTTTCCAGAAAGGTAAAAATTATAGTTTTACTATCATTTTTCATGGAGCTGTATGCTTCCTTTTTTGTGGGTGACAACACCTATAGAAATCTGTCTAAAGATTCTGGATTTGTTTTAAATTGTAGTTCCTTAGTTAATACATTTTATATTTGAGATTTCATTTTTCCTGTAGGGAATTCTGCTAATTGCAGGCCTAAAGAATTTTTAAGACTTGTATTAATATAAAATATTTAAGGTATCTGCTTTTAGAAGTGAGGATATACATGTCAGGAAATGGGGGGATAAGAGATTTCACTTTTTTCATATTATATATCTGAAGTGAAATTGAGATGAGTGTTGCAGGGTAGAGGATTAAGTCCCATGCTTGTGGTTTCTTTAATAGAATAAGAATGAGAGTTATATAGGCTCATAGGAGATTACTAGGCTAAATGACCCTAAGGCCTTTACAAGGCTACCTATGTAAAAACTCCAGGTACCCTAGTTGACTATAGTTAGATGGTCATTTACAGAGCGATACTATGATCAGCACAGTGTGCCTCCCTCTATGAGGGCCATAGGTGCCACCCCAGGGGTGAATTTAAGTTCACCCATTCACTGTCAAGGTTGTCCTTGAATAAGGTCATTTAGGGGATCTGCTTTACATGAAGTGGCAGTTTATTCCAGAGGAGTGGCAGTCTCTTAAAGTCATATCTGTCTCTTGCTCAAGTTCTATTAATGTCACAGGCTAGGTTGAGATCCCTGGAGTGAACGATTCTTGCCCCATTTAATTTGCGGCTGTGCCTCATTTCCATTAAGGCAGGGTCAGAAACTGCTCTGTAGGTGAAAGGCAGGTCACCTCTCAGCACCCTGTATGATACAAAGCACAGTGATAGGGCTTTCAGTCTTTCCATGTAGGTCATATCTTGGAGGCCCTGAATTCTCTTGGTTAGAATCCTCTGGCCTCTCCTGCTGCTGCAGGTGTCTGAGGTATTTATAGAAAGGGGCATTGTACTCGGTTTGATAAGGTCTGAGTACAGCACAGTAACCTCCCTGGTCTTGGATGCAATGCCCTTATTTATTAGGTGGGCAGTGTAGAAGGCCCACTGCAGTGGACACATGCTGATAAAAGTTTAGAATACTACAAACCTGCATTCCCAAGTTTCACAGAACTATGAGCTTAGAGGGGTGCTGTCTGTATTGTAATTAGCAGGGGCTATTTCTCTGGCAAAGGGGATATTTTTTTGCTTTTAATTTAATTTCAGTCCATGGCCCTCTACCAATCGTTTCTGTCAGTCCCTTATGTAATTTGCTGATATAATTTGGGAACTCTGACTGGACATCAGTACGATAAATTCCAAAAAGTAGAGGGCCCAGTACAGATCCTTGTGGTACACCACTGGTAACCAGTCTACTGGTGGAAGTGACTTCCCCAGTTTTAACAGTGTCCATTGTATTTGTGAGCCAGTTTGCTACCCATCTAGTGAAGAATGGGTTAATACTGAGCTGGGAGAGTTTCTCAATGATCCCTGTATGGGGAATTTTGCCAAACACCTTGGCCAAATCAAGATAGGTATTGTTTTACCCTCATCCAGGACTTTGGTGACTTTCTCAAAGATGTTCACTAGGTTTAATATGAACAAAAAAGAAAACCAAGAGACTTCCCTCACTAAAGGCTGTTGCTCCAAGTCAAAATAATGAAGAAAAAATGTAAAAAGCAAACGACCAACAGGCTGTCTGTTGGTTGTTTGCTTTTTATACTTTTCTTCAGGTTTAATATGAAAGATTTACCCTTGCTGAAACCAAACTGGGTTGGGTCAAGTTTGAAGGTTGCCAGTAGCCAGGTTGATCAGGTCCATGATGATTCTTTCCATGACCTTGTAGATAAGGCTGGTCAGACTAATGGTTTTGTAGTTCCCAAGATAAGTTAATGGACCCTGTTTGTGCAAGGGGATTACTGTTGCTGTTCTCCACTCCCCTTGCACAAAACCAGTGCTCAGGCTGTGGTTAGAGACAGCTAAGTGGTTTCCCTAGGTCTTGTTTTAGATGTTTCAAGTTGCATACTAAACTGTTATCTGGTCCCATAGAGGACATATTTTTGTCCTTGCAGAGTGCTTGAATGACCTTTTTTTTTTTGGAGATTATCATTAGAGGACAGATATTAGGAATGCTATGGTATATGGGTGGTGGGGATGGGGTGGGGTGGGGGTGAAATTGCCACCAAATCTGTCAGCTAGTATATTGGCAGTTTCTTCAGGTTCCATGTGAGAGGTGCCATCCACTATAAATTCGGCACACAGCTGGGTATTCCTATAAGTTCAGCACACAGCTGGCTATTCCTATAAATTCAGCGCACAGCTGGGTATTCCCTTTGAGGTTTTGGACAGAGCCAAAGAATGCCTTATGACTGTCTTTGGCTAAGGATGCCAGTCTAGACTTGTAACTTGCTTTAGATGACTGTACAAGTTTTCTGATGGATGTTTAGACTGTGTAGGCTAATCTTCCTTAGAGTACATGCCTTCTTGTTCTTGTACATCAGTTTCTTTTGTTATATAATTTATTTATACTTGTCTATCAGGGTGGCTTGTTTTTGCAAGAGGACCTGGTTTTAGTCCTGTCAGGTACTGCCATGTCAATTCCTTTGCTTAAATGGCTATATAGGACATTTGTGTACTTCTGTGCATACAAGTCATTGTTGCCTGTGTTAGCAGGGGATTTGAAATCATTTATACCATTGCTTAAAAGGCAATTGTTTTCTTTGGAGAATTTTCTTTTTTTGCTCCTGTGAGGCTGTCCAGTCTCATCTTTATTTCAAGTGAAACAGATTTATGGTCTGATTTAACTAGGGAGGGAAGCACACTGGGGGTAGTGCAGTTGCCCAAACATGTTTTTAATTACTAGATCTAGGACATTTGAGCACCTTGTTGGGGTGAAGACCAACTGTTCAGTGTATATGAGTTAAAGTCAAGGAACCTGCATGCAATCATGTTTGTGTGCTCATGTAAGTCACCCAATGGACGAATGGCTAGTTGAATTCTCCCATGACCAATGTATTTGGCTGTATACTGAGTGTTTCAAGCAAGTCCAGGTTGAAGGTGCATTTCTCCTGGTTCATGGTGGTGGAGCTGTAGCTAGCTATGATGTGGTAGGGTGTTTTTCCTTTAGTTATTTGGACCTGAAGTAGTTCAAGAGTTGTGCTGTTTCACCAGTCAAGAGATGAATTTGGATTTAATGAAAATGGATACTCCTCCATCTTTGGTTCTTGCACATGTTCAGAATCCAAAACGAGCATGGATATCATTGTAGTCCTGCATGGCTGGGGTACTATTTATGGTACAAGTGTCTGTGGCTGCACTGATGTTAGCATCTTTCTAGGTGAGGTGTGCATCCAGGGAGTGCAGCTTACTGTTTAGGCTCCTAGCATTAAGCAGCATGATACTGGGAGAGGTGTGCTTCCAGGGAGTGCATCTTACTGTTTAGGCTTCTAGCATTAAGCAGCATGATACTGACTTTGACTCTCGAGTATTTTTCTATTTTGTCAGTTTTGTTGTTTGGATATAGCCTAAAAAAGGCTGTATGGGGGAGATGAGCATTTTTGCCAATATCCTAAAGTCTTGAGGAAACAGGTGAAGGCCATCTCTGGTGAAGCATTGAGGTCTGTCGGCCATGTCTTCCCAGGCTGACAGATACTGGATCTCCTTCGAGTGACACCAGACGGTAAGCCAATTGTTGAAATCTATCATTTTTTGTCTGTACTGTGGCATCCTAGGTGAGGGTAGAATGCTACTTAGGACTAGGGACATACATGCCGGGCACACAGTTTAAGAGCTCTGTCCTATCTCTCTCTATATAGTCTAGAGGGGTGCATCTCAAGTTATTCACTCCAACATGTACTTTGACAGAGTAATAATGATAATTGCTGCTGAGTAACTCTAGTGCATGTGTGACTTGGTGGATCCTGGCACCCAGCAGGAAGCTGACCATGACCTTCTTGTCCAGCCTGGTGAGATGGACATCTGTTTGCCTCACTACTGAGTCATCTCTGATTAGGAAATTTGTTTTTTGAAGTGTTTTGCCTTAGGAGCTTGATTACTGAGACACTGTTATATGTGTTGTGTGTCTTGGTGGATTCTGTTTGTGTACCAGGATATGTGAGGGTTGTCTGCACTTGGGAGGTCTGTGGTCTTTTGATAGGCTCTTGAGTACCTCTTTATATGTGGGCTTGTGTTCTGACTTTATCTTGTTTTAGCAGAGTGTGTGTGAGCTGACAACCTTTTTGATGTCTTGTTTATTGTTACATGAGAGGAGTGCTTCAAGTTTCATGTTATAGTGACACCTCTCACATACTGTATTGGTTTACTTTAAGAGCAGGTGATTGGCAGTATACATGAGGCAACTGCTACATTATCTCAGGATGCCCATGTCAACTAGGCAGGCTGGAGAAATGTTAGGAAACTGACCATAGCAGCAGGTAAATCCTGGTTTGTGGATGGGTAAAGATCAGCTGTTACTCTAGCTTTAGCAAGGGGATTTAAATCTATATAGGATTAGCGATGAAAGTGGAGCGCCGCTTAACCATGCTTAGCTAAGCTGCCTGCAGTGCAACAGTGTGTAGCCAAGTTACCCGAAGAGCAGCCCTGAAAGCCTGAGAGAGAGAGTTTTGCTGAGTAATGTTCAGGGACAAAAATGGGATTCTAGCTATTTGCATCTATACAACGTACCACTAACCCCTGTTGTACATTGCACAGCTACGTGCAATTGCAGTGCTTAAATGCAAATAAATTTAAACAGTTTAGAAAAAATCTACAAATAGAAAAGCCTCTCATAGAGCCTTTATTTCAGCAACTCTGATAGGTCCTGAGCTACACACTTCTGCCACAAGAGTGTAGGGGGCCCTCTTAATCTAAGATGAATGGCTTTACTGCACTAGTGATGCCAAACAGTCTAGATTCAGCTAGTCTGAAACTAGTCTATGCTATTTAAGGCAGAATAAGTAAATATACAAAGTGCAGAATGAATCAGTCACAGCAGCAAAAAAGGGTAAAAACAAAGCAACAGTTTAATAAAATACAGTACACAAGTTCAAAAAACAGACTTAAATTCTACTTGTATTTTGAAGATTTCAGTGGATGCCTTGGATTTTTTAGATGTACTTAAGTCTTTGACTAAGAACACCAAACTGAGCAGCTGTGGTAAACTGGGTGGTTGTGCTGTGTCAGTATCATTTCAATATACTGATTTTACATAAATTTTGTTTGTTCTTAGATTATAAAAAATATTAGGGATGAATAATTGAAATAGTATGAAAGGTTTGCTGTAAAATTTTCGTATATACAAAGATAGTTTGTGGGCACAAGCACATTTGTGCAATAAGATCTTTTACTAGACATGCACATTAAGAAAAGTGTTTTTATAAACAGAAAAATAGGATATTAAATATGGTAATCTCATTATAATGCATATAACAGAAGACTACGCAAGACAAATACATATAGGGAGGGAGGGATAATATAGTTTGAAAAGGATGGGAATATTCAGTATTAAGGGAAAGCCAAATAAGGAATTGGAAAAAGAGAGAAAAGAACTGAGTCTTTCCACAACCATATTTGATTTCTTCAGGGGTCTATATTATATGTTCAGATGTTACAAATGTGGAATGTTCTAAAGAGTGAAAATGCCAGAACTCAAAATTATTTTATTGAGATTGCAGTGCAGTGAAGATTGGAAAATGTGCCCTTTCCTCACTGTAGTGTGATCTCGGAGTTGGAATATATCTTTAGTGGGGGGGGGGCACAACCCCCCAGAATAAGGAGTTTGAGTTCCGGCATTTTCGCTCTTTAGAGCATTTGACGTTTTTAATGTTTGATTATGTGATATAGACCCTCTTTCAAGCCTGTTTAAGTTAATGACTGGTTAGTGAAGGAGTCAATTGGAAACACACGAGGTCAGTGATCAGGTGATAGGATGATTGTTCTAAACTGGAGGCTAATTTTATTAGACAACTGTAATTACAAATTATTAATGAAACTTCTGTAGCAAAGATAGAATACAGTACCTTTGAGGATGTGTAAAATTTGAAGCTAGTTTCATGGAATTTGGATAAAATGTATGATTTAATCCATGAATAAATGTGCCACATGTTACATTATTGTGGGTTTTAGAATTAAACCTGTTAGTGTCACAACAAGCATATGGCAACATGTTTTTTTCATCTTGATTTAATTGATCCCTTTAGAAATGAACGTGAGATGAAGACGAAGTTCCCTTTCTTAATGTTTATCTTGCTTTCTCACAGGTTGAGTTGGCAGGCAAAGATGTGGAAATGGAATGTGGTAAAAGATGTTAGGATTTCTGTTAATATGCAAATGATCTATTGGTTGTAGTGAAACACGAAGCTTCTTTTTGCATATGCACTGAAATTTCTGGAAGGTAGAAATATTTACATTTAATTATAATTTAGGGTAAATGTAGAGGAATATAAAAAATATATTAAGGAAAATATATTTTTGTGTATGTAGAATGCAGACTTTAAGTATTACATTTTAAGGATTCAGGACAAGAATTTATCTGAGAACAACACAAACTGGTTATTGAAACTCTGCATTATGAGTCCAGCAAAATCCAGCTCTTTAGGTTTATTTTTATTTATTTTATTTTATTTTATTTTTTTTTTATTTTACATTTGTTGACCGGGCTGGTCCAACTGGATTTATGTCCATTTTCAGCAGAGGCCCGGGGAGAAAAGCTCCACATGCAAGCATTTGTAATATTAGGTAAAACATTAGACATGGTTATAATATATATGTCAAAATCATTAGATATTAAAAGGCAGAAGTTGAGAAAAATAGTGAGTGTATTTTGTTAGGAGTTTCTAGAGCTAGAGAAAGTAAAAAGAAAAAAAAATGTAAAGAAATTTTTCTAGTACCTAGATACCTGAGGAAAGGTAGTTATTTACAGCAGAGAAGTTGAGAGTACCTAGATACCAAGGTAATCTAGTCAGGGTTGCTACAGGGGCAGAGCCAGTGGGTTTTGAGGTGTGTTTTGAGTTGGGATTTGAAGCAGGGAAGAGAGGAGATTGCTGTGAGATTGTGAGGAAGAGTATTCCAGGTTTTTCCTACTGTGTTGAAGAACAAGGATTTGCCAGCTGAGTTATTGGGTTTACTAGTTGATATAAGTAGTTTGTAGGAGGAGCGAAGGCTTTTAAGATTGCAGTATGGAGTGATAAGTGATGTGAGAATGGGTGTGTTTATGGGTTTGTAAAGGATTTTGTGGGCTAAGGAGATCTGTTGAAATAGAATTTGGTTTTGTAGCTCTAGCCATCGTAGTTGCCTTAAGTTTTGGCAGTGGTGAGTTCGAAAAGTAGAATTAGTGGCAAATCTGGCAATATTATTGTAGGCAGCAGACAGTTTGCTGAGGTTAGCTTTGGACACTGAAGTATAGATGGGAGAGGCATACAGGAGAGTGGAGATAAGATGGGTCTGGGCAATGGAAGTTCTGGCATGTGGAGTAAGGAATGGTTTAATTCTATAGAGGGAGCCTAGTTTTCTGTTAACTAATTTTATAGTATTGTTGATGTGTCAAAGGTCAGATTGTTGTCTATTTCAACTCCGAGAAGTTTGGTAGATGGCTCGGGTGATATGTTCGTGCCATTAGTTGATGTGACACAGAAATTCAGTGGAGAGGATTTTCGGGTTGGTGAAAAGAGTAATAATTTGGTTTTTTTGGGGTTCAAAATTAAGCATCGTTTGAGGAACCAAAATTCTACGGTTTCAAAGGTCTTTTGGGTGAGACAGTGCAGTACAGAGGGGGATGAGGCAGAACAGATTAAAGTGGAATCATCTGCATATTGTATACAGGTGGCAGGAGAAATATGAGTATGGAGATCATTAATGAAAATTGAAAAGAGGAGAGGGCCATGAATTGAGCCCTGGGGAACTCCTAGAGTAATGGGGAGGTGGTTGGATAAGTTATTTTGCTACCTCACTGCCTGTTTTCTGTTGTCCAGGTAAGAGTGGAACCATTTAATTGAGCTTGTGTCAAGTGCAAATGATTTAAGTAAGTGTAACAAGATTTCATGATTGACCATATCAAAGGCTTTGGATAGGTCAATAAATATAGCAGAGCTAAGGGTATTATTGTTCCTATTTTTATTGATGCAGTCTGTGAAGGAGAGGAGGGCAGAGGTGGTGCTATGGTAGGGTCTAAAACCATGTTGACAGCTAGCAGATTGTTAGTTAACAGGTGTTTCAGAAGTTGCTTTTGGACACATTTTTCCATGATTTTAGCAAGAGGAGAGAGCAAGGCTATGGGTCGGTAGTTAGAGAGTTCAGTTGATTTTCCTCCTTTATGAAGGGGAATAACATGAGATATTTTCCAGAGAGAAGGAATGTAGCCTTCTTCAATGGTTCTGTTAATCAGGATGGAGATGGGATAGGTCAGTGCATTAGCAGCAACTTTTAGATACATAGCGGGTAGATGGTCCGCAGATGGAGAGGATGATTTAAGTTTATGTAGCAGAGAATGAATTAGTGCAGAGGGAACACGTTGAAGTTGAAATGTGGGAATGGAAGTGTTAGAGGAGGAGGAAAGACTGGAAATATCAGGGGAGAGTTGATTGGAAAGAGACTGGACAGTTTCAGTAAAGAAGGTGTTAAAGGCATTGGCAGTGTGTTTGGGGTTATATTGGGAGGTGCCTGCTGGGCTTGGAGTGTCCGATTGGCCAGGCTTCATGAGATTATTTATTTCTGCCCAGAACTTTTGTGGGTTATGCAGGTTAGCCTGTTGCAAATGGCAGTAGTAGTTTCTTTTATCCAGAATTACTGCTTTTTTTGTAATGTTTCTTATTTGTTTAAAGTTGAGATGGTCTGTGGTATCTTTAGTACTGCGGTATTTGGACCAGAGTTTATTTTTCAGGATAATCTTTTGCCTTGTGACCTTTGTTAGCCAAGGGGCAGCTCTTAAGGAAAGTCTGATGGACCTTGTGGGAGCATGTGTGTCAAGAATAGATAGGAATTTAGAGTTAAAATATGTCACAGCATCATCCAGTGGGAGGTGTTTAAGAGGAGACCAATTGCAGGAACTAAGTTCTGCTTCAAATCTATCAGGGTAAAAAGTTTTGTTTGTTCTAACTATTTTGTATTTTGTTAAGTTAGGTTTATCAGTTTTATGCCTAATTATATAAATAAGGGCATGGTCACTTATATCATCAGGTAGTGTACCTACTGTATATGTTTGGTGGTGGCTATTTATCAGAATCCAGTCTAAAATGCTTTCTTTGTTGCTAGGTTTATTTCTTCTGGTAGGAGAGAGAATAGTTTGTGAGAAACCATGCAGATTTAAGAGGGTGGAAGGGTAAGCTGAAGAGCAGGTATTCCAGTCTATATTGACATCTCCAAGGACTATTGTTTCTTGTGGAAATTCTATGGCCAGCCAGTTAAGGATTTCTTCTAAGGTACTACTGTTGTTGCCTGGGGGCAGGTATATGCAGATTATGTAGATGGATTTGAAGGCATTAATTTGGAGTTTGGATATAAGGATTTCAGCATTACTTTTGGAGGGAGGTTTATCCTGTAAGGTAGTGATTTGCATCCCTGATTTATAGAGGATTGCAACCCCACCACCTTTTTTTGTAGTGCGGTCAAGTCGAAGAATGTTGTAGCCAGGGGGAATAATCTCTTTGTCCTGAGTTACTGGTTTAAGCCAGGTTTCAGTTAAGCAAAGGATGTCGAATGAGTGTGCATCAAGTAGTGCATGGAGGGGGGCAATTTTATTTTTAATACTGCGGATGTTAAGGTGAGCTATTATTAGAGACTTTGAGGGTTTGGTTAATTTATTTGAGTTAGAGGAGAGAGTGGAAAGTGGGTTTGCAGCTGTGGTGTTGTTTGGGCCTGGGTTGGGTTGAATGTCACCTGCTAGTAGAGAGAGGATTAATCTTTTTAACCAGTCAGAGGGTTTAGGGGAACTGAGTAGTGAATTTCTGTCATTTTGATGGGAGTAGGTAATGTGAGTCTTTCTATGAAATTTTGTAGGTAGGTAGCTGGGAGAAAGTATGAAGTTGAAATGGTGATGAGATGAATGTATAGTAGTTAAAGTTATGTGTTTGGAGAGAGTATTAGCTTCTGAGAGGCTATGGTGTTCATAGGAAGTTAGGAAGTAGGGTATAATAAGGAAAGGGAGAATTGAGAATGTGACAAGTTGTTTTGAATGTAATGATGTTATTAGAGTAGGCATAGTTACAGGAGTGTAACAAGGAGTTAATTTGGGAAGATGAGATAATGAGAGCAGGAGATGGATGTAATTGTGGAAGTAGGTGTGGCAGGTAGATGGTTATAAGTGGTATAGGGAATGGTGTCAGAGTGATTGGAGGAATACAAATAGTGGGAGTGGTTATGGAAGTATAAATGTAGGACCACTGGGGGTGGGTGGGAATTGGGGGTAGGGTAGGGGAGCGGAGTGAGCCTGCAGGGCGAACGGAGCGGGTACAGACAAAGGAAGGACAGCAGTCAGAAAACAATCAGGAAAGCAGCTAAAGTAAGGTAAGTGGAGGTGGGTGTGAGAAGTGACAAAAGGTTAGGTTATGTTTGAACTGAGAACTTTGATAAAAAATATTTAAGTGGGAGAGAAGAGGAAAGGTTTAGAAGCAATGTTTTTATCAGCAGGTATAGTAGGTAATAGTAAGGTAAAGGGAGAGAGAGATTCAGGTAGAATAATGTTGCAAGGTTAGGGTGCCCTCTAGTGGACACAACGTGGAAGTACAGAAGAGATTACTTTGCAGGCAAGAGCTGGGATGAGAAGTAAAGGACAGTGTGGTTTCTTAGGGATTCTTCCAGGTGGCCTGGGATATAGAGGTGGGATATATATAAGAAACAGGAATTTGATGGTGTAAAAAGTCATACTTAAAAAAAAAAATGAACAGAAATTAGTGTGAAGGTAAGGAAGTAAAGGTAAAGTATAAAGGGAAGTATAGTAAAAGTCTTGTTCTTTACTATATCTTTATTAACATATTTCATATTTAAACATACATGTAAATAATTGGGCAAAATGCAGAGTTTCTATTTGGTGTAGTAACATTTAAGTTAGAGGAGGTTAATTTATGGGGCTTATATAAGGAAATAAATTTCCAATGAGAAAGTTTGCCCTGAGGTGTTTTGGGGATTTAAAAAAGGAGTTCATGGAAATATTAATTTCTTGGATTTCATGTGGTAGTTGGACAAAAACAACAACAAATTCTGCACAAATCAAAGAAATGTAGTTCCTGGTTGTGATTTGTGAAAAAAAAACTTGTGTACTAGATTGAAGTGGTTGTCAAACTATAAAGTATTTTACATGCTTTCCAGTTAAGGGATGTCACATTAGAAAATATTTGCAGATGTGAAACTGCATCTGTACTTTCACTATTATAAACTGTGAAGATTTAAGGATAGGCCTGCTATACCGACCATACCTCTACCCTTCTTTAAGAATATTTTCTTGATTTACTGCACAGGTACTTGCTTTATACAGTGATCACTACTGTTTTGTGCAATTTTAAAGCATTTATTTAATTTAGCAAAAATAAGTCTTTTTTTTTTTCAATTCTGTATGCCTCCAAATCACCTTGCAGAAGGGTGAATTAGCCAGGGACTCAGTTGTTTGCTGGTAGTGTTTTTTTTTTAATTTGCAATTGAGAGCTGTTCTTACTGTCCATGCAATTTCTTAATGTAAAAGATCATCCAGTTTGGGCATAAGTAACTACCCTCTGGTTGGGAAGCACCCCAGTGAGCGCAGTGTGGTTGTCTATTGCCTAGAGGGCATAGGATTCAGTTTTCAAGCTTTTATTTTCTCTGCTATAAAATCGGACAAATTTGCGTGGAGCTGTCAGCCGGACAGCAACAACAGTGCCCATGCAGTAGCAAATGCCTAGAGTAAAATTTCCTTAGGATAGTTAGGATTACACTGTCTCAAACTCACAGGCACAGTGCTTACCAAACTTTGTTAACATAACCTGGAACAGATAGTGTACACTCCAACCAGAGGATCAAACATTGGGTCTAATACTCATCAGCATATGAGAGCATTGCACCCTGACCTCTGTGTCATGTCCTCAATAGTGAGGTCAGATCACAAAGTATTCTCCTCTGAAATAAACATCAACCCCAAATAACAGCTAAACCAGTAACAGTTGCAAGCTATTTTCAAGCATACTGCATCTTAAAGTGACAGTTTGTCAAAATTAAAGACTGTCCCTAACCCATAGCTAATTATGGGGTCTCCAGTGAAGAACCTATTCAGAGTCTGTATACAAACATGAATGGCTGCATTGAGGCTGTTGTACTTAGCAAAAGTAAACCAAAAACAAACACTAAAAACTGCACTTGTGGAATCCTCATCTAAACAGGGTTTGTAATAAAAGAAAACTCCTGGCCAATACAAAGACGAGCACCTCCCTTAAATGCAAGTACTCTTGTACAAGTAAACAAGAAATTAAGAGGTCTAATTTAAGTCCAACAAAGCCAAAGATGAGGTCAGGATAATCTCACAGGCTGAAGAAAATCTTAAGGCCTTCATCAGCTAAGTCTGGAACCTTAAAGGTAACACACAGCAGTGTGCTGAACTGGTGCTAAATGTGCCACTTCATTGATCAGGGTGACATAGCACATCTACTGGCTGAAAAATTCAGCTCACACATCACCTCCACTCATCCCAGTTCTACCAGATTAAATGCCCTCCAACATACTACCTCCAACTATTAGCAATGACAGGTCCTGGCAGTAGTCACAAAAGCCAAGAACATTCTTCAACAAATGGAACTTTCATGTTGTAAAATATATAAAATCAAATGTCCAAAATGACCACTAACAGCCAAGAAAATAAAAACAAATAACTTATTCACCACAAATCATTCAGTAAGTGTTTTCATCTTTAACAAGACTTACTTAAACTGTTCTCCCAAAACACCAACATCTTGCATGAGGGTTTAATATAAACAAATGACTGGTGCCAAAGTTATGGCCTAAACCTCAATGCCAAAAATGCATTGTAATGCCCTTTGAGAAACTGGCAACCCAAGTTAATTACTCCATTGATAAAACATTCCTAAGATTTGATCTTGTAGTAAGGTATTTGGAACGGATTCACTTTACATGCCCGAAATTCTGAAATATCGAATTTCAGAATCTTGAGCCCATAAAGTGAAAATCCTAAAAAATCGAAAACCCAGAAGCGCAAAATTCAAAATCTCACATTTCGGAGATGTTGAATTAGTGGTTCTGGTGTTGCGCTGTGTTCAAGGATTCAGGTAACTGTTTATGTTTTAAGGGTTTTGGGTAGGAGCTGTAGTGTGAGTTAGTGTGTTTTGTTACTATGATGTGTGTGCAAGGGGAATGTAGCTTGTGTGGTGGTGTTTTGTGTGTTTGTGTATATAGTGTGACCTTGGAGATAGTATATTTAAATAGGGGGTGTGGGGGGCACGGGGGGGCTTTCCCCCCTGGTTGTATGTAGAATAGGGTTGTGTGTTTGTGTGTGGGGAGGAAGGTGTGTGTATGTGTGTGGTGCATGTGTAGTGTAGAAGTTGCAATTTTGAATGTCATGCTTCTGGGTTTTCGATATTTTAGGATTTCCACTTTATGGGCTCAAGATTCAGAAATTTGATATTTCAGAATTTCAAGCATGCAAAGTGAATCCTCTGGAACATATGTAGACAATATGTAGACAGAAATCTGGCCTTTGAATAGCACAAAGCTAAGGTAGTAATAACATCATTCTACATCACGTAAGTTATAGGTAAGGGTATGGCATCTGGGTACAAAAAAGTTATAGTACCACTCTACTTGGCCTTTATCAGACCTGTCATTGAATACAATGCCTCCTTTGATATGTATCTCAGCAGATACTTACAATAGCTGGAATGGTCACAAAAGGTTGATCACCAAGAGAATTAGAGGCAGAAACACACTATCCTACACTGATTGCCTAAAGGCTCTGTCTCTGTATTCAATCCCCTGCAGGTGGCTGGGTGGGGGGGGGTCTTTCTCCTAACTTACAGGGCTTCCTTAGACCAAGCCCTGATGGATCTGTTGCACATATACAAAACGAGCAGCAACAGAAACACTAGATTTGATCTGAACTTCACTTGTTGCATAAACAGAACATGTTGGAAAGACAGATGTGTCCCAGAGGATTCCTGCATTATGGAATAAGCTCTCCCTCCATATAAAGAGCTCATCCCTGACCCTATTCAAAAGAAACCTTGACAACTGGATGGGAAATGAAGAACTTACCCCTGTTCTGAACCAATGTCCCTTATGGGTAGTGTCCATCAATAAGAAAAATATTATCCTAACACTTGCATTACAAATCCTTAGCTGCGTCCCTACATGTCCTCCCACCATATAGATGTCCATGATGCTTGTGGTGCAAGTTGTTTGGGGGATGTGGCTAGCCTTGTTATGGCCATAGTGGTCATTAGCCTAGTAATAACCTGTGACCTGCTAAGTGCAAGTAATCTTGACATAGTCAAAATTAATTGGGGGACGAAGTACCAAAATTAGAGACACATTTTTAAATATTGCTCTTATAAACTTAGAAAGTTGCTAGAATTATAAGTTTTACATCAGCATGCATTGTCTGAGGATGTGTTATGCAACACAAATGTATGTTTAATGACTTCAGTCTTCAATGATTTGCCAGAAAAGCACAGATTTTAAGAGCAACAGAACAAAAATCTGGACAGTTGAGCGATAAGATACTGACCAACAAACTTCTGTGTTTGTTTCTGATTTCCTAATTGTTATTGTCATGAGGTACTCTGTGAGGGACAGTGAGTAGAAGATACTGTGAAATGTTAAGGAAATCCAGCATTTGTGTTTGGAGTATAGTGGTACAGTAGGTCACAGTGACAGTTTTAGTGCACTTGAATACTCTGCTGCATACTGTGCATGTGTGATTTTTTTTCTTCATTGAAGACTTAACATTTCTTTTAATTTTAAGGTCACTAATTGTGATTCTTTTCTTTTAGAAATCTTTGTAGTTAAAAATGGATTCTGTAAATGAGTATGCCATTATGGATTTGTTAAAGCACAATATCTTGCACAGTGTAATAAATGCTGTTTTTATTTCAAGCTAGCACTTGATAGCACTGGTGACCAATGTTCCTAATGTTAAAAGCCAGATTATTTGCTTACCATTATCGGAAAATCTAGACTTACTTACTATGACTGCACTTGAGCAATTGGCGTATCTTGGAAAACCATTACATATATTAATGATTAGGCTAATGAGATAAGTAATATGAGGCAAAGTGCAAACAGCACACATTTATGAAAGGAAGTGACTTTTATCAGCAAAATCACTCGGGTCTACTTTATTTATGGGAAAGCTTAAAACAGTGAATGCATATGCATTGAAACTGTGAACGATCAAAAACTGTAAATGGAAATCACCGTAGGTGGAGATTTCCATTTACTTGAATGTAGTGCGATCTCAGAGTTGGTATATTTATGTAGCAGGGGGTGTGGGGGGTGCAGGGGGGCTTGCCCTCTTGCCTACAGCTGTTACATTTCATGTTTGTTGTGTATTGTGTTTCGATGGTTTCTCGGTTCGATGCATATGGCTCAATGCATATGCATTCGCTGTTTTAAGCTTGCGCGTAAATAAAGTAGACCCAAATCACTCCACCCTTATTAAACATACTACCGTTGACAACTGTGGAATACAGGATGCACGTATTCAGCATTTTGAGGATTCAGAGCATGCATCAAAAATAAGTTCACAACAAATAAGGAAGAAAAAAATTATTAATGTCTACAATGCAAAGAAAATACATATTGCTTTATGTAATACAGATTACAGGGGACGATAACATTTTTCATTCATAAAACATTCAGTCTACAGAAAAATGCATAATTTTTCCAACAGATATGGCAGAAGTGGCATGCGGCAGGTGATAAGGAAGAAATCGAAGATGAACTTTGAAAGATTGAGGAACATTTACTGTAAGAAAACTTAAGCTGAAAACCTGACTCCAGGTGTGGAAGTACAAAGACAGCTGGATGAAAATTGTATTCTTGCAAATGTAATTAACAATGAAAACTGTGGGATTAATAAGACCAACAGTGGTAATCATCCTTCACTTGATAAAGAGTTGTGATTGAATTAGATATTGGAGATTCTTCAGATCTTGTCAGAAGTGTTACGCTTGTAATTGGCGAGTCAGTTATAGGAAATGATACTTAACATTTGCAGAGAAGAATAATGACTGTTGAATAGTGTTAAGCTTGCCAGGAGCAGAATTACAGGATGGGAGAAAGGTCTTAGAATTCTTTAATGTAAGGAAGTATGGACCTGCTTTAATTGATTTTTTAAACAAACATCTTTATTAAATTATCAGGCAATCATTCATTTCTATAAATGAAAACAAACCATATGGACACAATCCCATTTGCCAGCATTTTACATCACAAACCAGTTACTTAGCTTTAGTTGCAAAGATTATAAATCATTTATAATCTACTCAGTCATTGTTAGTAAAACATTACATAGTTCATTCAGATTGTGCCTTCTTTTAAACCTCATTCCTCCCCTGTATGTATTATTCCCACTGTTCCCTTTTTTCCTATGTAATTTGCTCCTACGCTTTTCTAAAGATCCCAGTTCCAGTTTTGTCTTTCTTACTATTTTCACTACTACTAATACAGTTGGTTTAGAGTGTGATTTCCATTTTATAGTAATCACTTTTTTTTTGGCAGCCACCATAATTAGACTCAGCTAGGCCTTATAATATTTAGGCAATTCCAATTTTGTATCGTAGTTCAGAAAAATCATCTCCATAGTTACGCCAATTTCCTCACCCAGCATCTCTGATAGAGTAGTCTGCATGGTATTTTTAAAGTCTACCAACTCATTACACTCCCAGAAAATGTTCAGTCACCTCTTTCTTTTCCATCACACCTCCAACGTTTGATGTCTACCTGAGGAAAAATTCTCTGGATTCTACTTGGGGATTAACAATATCTATGTAAACATTTCCAAACAAAAATCTTAAATCTTCTAGATTTTTTTGTATATCTGGGAGACAAATGTATATCCCCCATTGTTTCTTTGTGAATTGCTTATCCAGTCTCTTCCCAATCCTTTCTAATCTCCTTTGATTGATTCTTATAATTATCATGCAATATTTTATATCCTCTACCAATTATTCCTTTAATAGCAGCTTCTTTTCTAGATTCTCTACTAAAAACTTTACCAGTCCTGGTCTTTTGTTTAGGACCCCCTATGTATCTTTCTTTGCCTATACTCTGATATCAAGCCTTGATAGGAAAGACAGTCTCTAACCTAAAGTCCAAATAAATTATTGATATCTTTTCATTCTATTACCTTTCCCTCTCTAGTTATCTGCTCCCAATACTTTGGTTCCTTTTCCAGTTTTCTGAGATAAATCCCCACCCCCATTGCCTGCATCCTTAATTGCAGTCAGTCCTTATAATATGTTCTGCTACTTTATGAATGTAATATTCCATATGATTATTGTTCTTAAAGGTGTTGAACTTCCCCCTGGTTCATCATTATCCCTTTAAACTCTGAAATATAATTTTCTGCTTATACTATGTATAGGAGCCTTAACTGTGTAGCTCTGAAATGCCCATTCATATCAGATAATCCCAATCCACTTTCTATTTGGAGAATCAGCTTATCCCACTTGACTCCTGCCGTCTTCCCCTCATGCTTTTATTTAATGATGGTACAAATGTTCTCATCTGCAAGGACACTGACTCTTAGTAGAGAACTTGCATTCCTCGTAACATAGCGTGTACAGGTGTTGGGACATATTTTTCACAGATCACATAGTCAAGTCAACAATGAAAATATTTTTTGATAAATACCTACATGAAAATTGGCCCACTGTAAAAAAAAAAAAAAAAAAAAAAACAAACAAAAAAACCCAACTGCATAGATCATCCAAGCCTAATTTTGCCACACGTGTTGAGACAGTATAACATATGCACTTGTCAAGACAAGGAAGAGAATTTGTGCAGCACATATATTGCAGTATTTGACTAACACAAGACAAGGTTGTATTGGGTCAGAAATGTAACAGTTCATAAATAGCAACATTTGATGCTTCCCTTGTTGTTCATGCTAGGAGCATTAATAAAATGTATTGGAAAATTTGCTACATTCCTACACGCTCAATGTTTGTAGAACATGATTGACTAGAAACCAGTTCCATCAGGGTGTAAATGTTTACTGTAACAGATATTACAACAAGAAATCATGTGTAGGTGTTATGATGGGGATTAAAGATGTTTGAGACCTGTGATTAATGCATGTTCAGTGATAACACAAATACTACAGATTGAGTAAGACTACATAGACTTCCAAAGCCAAGTGCTGATGACCTAGAGGAATTCATAAATTTCTTGCATGAAACACAGGAGGCATGATAATGGCTGGGGACTTTATTATTTCTGGTAACATTTCTGGTAAAATTATGATTCAAAAATAATAAGGAATTTTAAACATATGTTCAAGAACAATAGCTTCAGATTGTAAAAAGTCTACCAGGGCAGAAAACATACAAGATATTTTTTTGCATTTCTAAAGAAATGACTGTTACTTCATGCCATGTTTTACCATAGTTGATGTGCAATGATCCTGAGTTATAAATGTTAAATTGTTGGTAGATACTTATGCCAAACTAAAAAACTAAACCAGTTCTAAGAAGATAACCACATGCAAACAAAATAGTCAGTATGCAAAAGTAAATGAAGTGATATAGACCCAAGTATTTACTTTCATGTTGTGGAAAATAATGGAGAAGGCTAGTTTAGCTTATAGTCCGACTTGGAAAGGTTGGTACTTTAAACCATATACAACTATAAATGTAAAAATGTAAAATTGTGTTGGGATATAATTAATATAGGCTTCACATTTGATAGTCATACACAAAACACTGAACAATAAATTAGAACTAGGTAATGATGTAATCTTGATAAGATGGATAGCTGTGTGGCTTATAAACAAGACTCTGTAAGTAGTATAAAACAATTGGGCAGGTGAAATTTTAGGTTACAGTAAGTGTTCCACAATACTCTGTCCTAGGTACATACTTGTTTAGGTTGCATCTTTAAGATCTTCTTCATCTGAGGTGTTCTACCATTTGTATGCAGATGACTTGAAAATGGCTGGCATGACAGATGGGCCATGTCTGCAATATAACTTTATTAAATTGACCATTTGGGCTGATAAGGGCATCAAAAATAAGCATATCAGATTTGGGAGACAAATTGAAAGGTGAATATTTTTAATACTATACACAGTGATTGAAACCATAGGTTTATTTAAGGATCTGGGTATATGAGTTGAGCCAGCTTTGAGTTTTCCTAATCATATTAACCGATTGGTTATTGATGTTTATAGAAATTTAGTTTTGTATAAAAAATTTGAAAAAGAAATCACCAGCAGGGTTACCACAACCATAAACTTTATTAAAATAGGATAAGTGCTTTCGTGTTTGCTAAAACTTCATCAGATCCAGTTAAAATCAGATAAAACAATCTTATTTAAACAAACAGATCCACTAATCACCACACCAATTAAATCAAAACAAACCTATCACATTAAGAATTCAATTTTCTCCCTTTCAGGGCTGGTTTTAAAGAAACATTCATGTTTATGCCTGGATGTTTTTCAACTTGTAATCTCAATATTCATTCAAGTTCTAAAGTTTCAACATGATTATTTGTCACCACCTCTAGGGTTTGCTCTTGCACACTGTAGAACCCTAAAAGAATTTATGCCCTGAATTCTCCTCAGTATGTTTTGCCAGAGCATTCCTAACATCATGAGTTCTGATATCCTACAAACGCTTCAGGACTCTGTCCTTCAGTCTTCCCTACATAAAAACATGAACAGACATCACAAGTAGCTAAAATACGCAATGTGTGGTGCCTGGCAGTTAGCATAAAATCTGGGCTTAAACAAATATTCTAGAGTTAGATGTTTAAAGGTCTGTAGTTTTGTAATAACTGGGCAAACCTTGCATCTATTGCAAGAGAAAGTGTCTGTTCTACATGTAATAGTACTAGGCAGGGGCTATCTAGGTTACAAAGCAACTGTTTTTAAATTTTCAGGGTTTTTAAAACCAAACCTTGGTTTACATCCTACAATACCCATTGTTTTATAATCTGCAGTTAATAATTTCCAATTCTTGATGATGATTTCACATGTTAGGTTAACATCATTAGTGAACTTAGTATAAAATCTCAAAAACCATGCCACGAGAAAGGCCTCATATTTTTCCTTTTTATTAGCCTGTCTATGGCCATCAGAATAAAAAGATCTGGCCATATTTCTATTTGATACAACTTGCTTGCTTTTTACTTGTATAAAAATGTATAAAGTCTAGGAAATTAGAAATGGAAATATAGTTGAAATATACCAGGAGCATCCATGAATTTGAAAATGTAAGTTATTAGGAAAGACTAAAATTTCTAAACTTGAATCTCGTATAACATTTAAGAGGAGACTAGGGCATTTATAGGCAACTACTTCTGAGAATGTATGGGATTATGAAAAAGTAGAAGAAATCAGTAGACAACATACACAGAAGACAATATAGAAATGAGAAGTGCACTTATTGGTTCTCTGAATAGCTAATGCATGGAATAGACTACCACAATCCATTAAAGCAAACACTACTTTAGATATATATTTTTAAGAACAACTTGTGCAATTATTGTGGGAGTAACTGTTTTGGCATATTGTCAGGCTAGAAGGGCATTAATTACTCATATCTAAAATATTTGTATGCATATACGCATCCGTGACTGAATGATGAGGATTTCCGTACTGGATAATCTGGTTGTCATGATTACTTATAAAATGTGCTTCAGAAATTGTAGTAAGACACAGAATAAAAGATATTGTCACTTTAGGAAAAATGGAAGGACTAAGATGTATATGTATATGGCACTATTGATACTAAACTGTTACATTTTAATTTTGATTTAATAGTATTGGTAGCATTTCTTAAATTGTTACATTTTAATTTGGACTTTAAGGCTTTTTTTGTGTGGATGCTTATTAATAGAAGTATGTAATGCATGTGTTCAGATGATATTTCCAATAAGCACCATGGGATAATTTATATCCTCATGAGACAACACCAGTTCAGACAGATGGAAGGTTGGTTTAGCATCTTATTCAATGGATATCTCCTCAGATGTGCAATGGCCTCTTATTTTGTATAAGAGTGGGACTTCAAGATCACTAATACATTAATAAAATGTGTGGATCAAGCTCACACCCTTCTGATATTCACAGCATCAGTGATGAATGTGATGATAGGAGGTACTGCCAGCCATGTGAGGAGAAGCAGGGCAGTGACTAGTGCCAGCACAGCTAGCTGGAATTTTGTAAATAATTGTCAGTTATATATCAAACTGATTTGTACAGATGCTTGTGCTGAAAATGTATTTGTGAAGTTTGCTTGTGTTAAAATGTATCAACAGTGCACCCTGCTGGAATGAAAAGAAATGCACACGTATATTGTAACTGAATTCAATGTATATATTTTAATAGAAAATACTCTGACAACAGAGGTTAACCAGCTTGCTTACATTAAGTAAAATAAGGGAAATTAAATGAGCTGTTAAATCATTAAAATATCACTCCATATTGCTGAATAGGACTGGAAATGGTGGGTCTTGAGGAAGCCTTTGCTCAGTAAAGAGGGGAAGCCCCAGGCACTGCCATATACATTTAGAATTGTTTTGTAACCATCTATGCTAAATTCCTGTCTCTGCTTCAGAGGGGCATACTTTGAGAACCTAGAGTCAGGTGACCAGATGAGGTCATTCTGCAAGTCATCTTGGATATTATATTTCACAGGGAGTAATCTGTGTATTCTATTTTGGGGAACCTGACTAGAAAGACTGCTCATGTACTTCAATGTGCCTTGCTCTGTCAAGTAAGTAATTAGGGAATAGTAATTTTCCTAGATTCAGTCAGGAATATAGTGAAGCTTAGTTTAGAGAGTTTTTCTTTATTTGTATGAGTCTGTTCATCAATGCTTTCAATATTTCCTGTGATTAAACTGTGTGGTTTACTGTAAATTTGTATTTGGTATTTTCTTGTTCTTTTATTTATTATTAAATATATTTAAACTTTTCATTGTGGCTTATCCTTTTTAGAATGTATGTAACCTTTGAGAGTGCTTATATTTGTTTGACACTGTGGGCCACTCCAGAAGGCCTGGCTGTCTTGTCAACTACTACTGTGTGCATTAGTATTAATAGTGCACATTATAATTGGACACCCTTAGTTAAGGGCCTGAGAATTGCTGATTATAGACTGTGTGGTGGTGGTGATCATTACCTTATACTCTGGGCGTAAGGGGGGCATAGCAGGTGAATCAGTGCTAGCCTTTCCCAGTGTGTGTGTCAGCTACTTGAGGCAGGGACACAAAGCACTTGCCTTACAGAAAGGGTGCTGGAGGCCTTGAGTTGGACACTCTGCCCGAGGAACTAACCCTACAGCTGTACCAGTGAGGAGTCTTATTGGGGACATGGAGGGAGACCGATATAGAGAAATCCAGTCCCCAGGGTGAGTGTGTTCCCTGTGTGCTCTTAAGAGAAACTGTATCCATTTGTTTTCCAAGTGCACGTCCCTCTCCAATGTCAGGGGTAAGGATTCAGGCGCCTTGATTATTGGTCCAGCATGGTGACATCACAAATGTGCTACTTGCTAAGCCAGTGACATTGATAATTGAAAATATCTTCTCAGAATACAGTACTGCAAAGCTTACAAAGCCCTATAAATGACTGAGTTTTCCTTTTTTGTGATTCAGAGCGCAAAACTCTTTTTCAAATGGGAAAGTCAAAGTCATCATACTCCATGCATGTATTTGTGTGCGCTTATATCGATAGGTAAGAGTATTGCAAAATATTGTGTACTTGTGCATCTGTGATGCAAAGAAGATGCATCTATCTGCAATCACCAGAGCAGGAAGAACGAGTAGGGGTTTAGTGTTTCAGTAGCTGAGCCAGATATTAATGTTTGCAGTATTGTTTTCTTCTCTGTTTTTGCGTATTGCAAGAATTGACATAATACGATTACTGATTCTATGTTAGATTGTCTCTATTTTAATACATGACTTCATAATTTTATGCCTTGCCATATGTGATAATTATCTCCACAGCAGCATAAGGAAATGTGTTTCACAGGACTTTAATTGCAAGCATGGGAGAGATTTTCTCAGAGCTGTTATGTTGGTAAACAGAGGAAAATATTATGTGAGCAAGGTACAATGCCCTAAACTCTGACTAGGTTTTTTAATATAACCTTTAAGTGCAGCAATGTGTCACTTTGAAGAAATGCATCTGCCTGGTACTTATGTCAGATTTCATAATATGCAGCATGTCTGAGACGGGCAGACATGAGCCCAGGGACTATTTAATGCTATGACAATTACAAAAGTAATAACTTATGTACAGGTATGCAACAGATGTACAACATAACAGTTCTGTCGTGATGCTTTTTAAACTTTAAGACAAAATAATCTGTGGTAATGGGTTTAATCAACTCTTTGGAAAGGGAAGATTTGTTAAAGTTCACATTTGAAATGGACTGTAAATAGCTTGGGATGAGACTAGGGAAAGTGATGTCATCTAACGGTTAAAGACATAGGGTGAAGCTTTTGTTTTTGAGGAAGAAACCAAGTTTAATGCTAATGATTTTATATAAAATCAGTAAAGATAAAGAAACTGTGGGTCTTAATGAGTCTTGAAATGTTTGCTGTGGTGAGGCAGATTCTGTAAAGCTTAAGGCAGGATGAGTCATTAACCAATTAGCAGTCTTTGTTTCCATTGGAGGATCCTGTAATCATGAGTGAGAAAACGTTACTTGAACAGAGTAAGATGCAGCCAAGAATTTATTCAATCATAATATGAAACACAGGAGGAAGGAACACATTTTCTGTTCTACAGATCACTGGAGAGAGCAGTATAGTGTAGAAGAGGAGAATGACCACATCAGCTGCACACATCATACAAAGGACTGAGACTTATCTACATGTAACATTAAGACATGCCTTGCATAATAAAGCACCTTGCAAAACAATATTGTCTGACTCCTGATGTAAGCATTGTATACTACATAAATACAGATGATCAGCTGTATATACATTGTTGTCATTTGATGTAAACAAAGATTTAAAGATAGGCCTACTGTACTGACCATCACTGCAATATCTTGGTGCAAAACATGCTTTTATGAATGGTAGCATGCATTCTGGATGCTGTAAGAGCTCAGCTTATGAAGAGTGTTACCACTCTCTGGAAGGTGGTCTCTATCCAGCTTCCTTGTGATTCTTGCAGCCTTACTTAGCTAAACTACCAAGTGCAAGCATTTTATCAGAAGGACCATTGTTTTCCATATTGTTGTACAAAATACGGTAACATTCTGAAACTGGCTTCCCTCACTAATGCATGGAATAGGGAATTTTCGAAAAGACTACTCTATTAACAAAACTTTAATTTCTTGCTATATTTACTACTGCTAATTAGTATTCTGTCTCCTATGTTTATTCACTTTTATCCTTTAAATGTATAGGAAAGCATACAATATACTCCCCGTATTGACTAAAAATTTAATGTGCATGGAACTGAGATTTCAGTAATTTAATCATCACAAACACTGGGCGGCCACAATAGTGCATTGGTTAGCATTGTCACCTCACAGCAAGAGGTTCTCTGGTTCGATCCTTGGATGGGGTGCCTTTTGTGCAGAGTCTGCATGTCCTCCCTGTGGTCATGTGGGTTTCCTCCGGGTGCTCCAGTTTCCTCCCACATCCCAAAGACATGCAGTAGGTGGAATGGACACTCTAAATTGGCCCTAGGTGTGAGTGTGTGCCTTCTGTGGAAGGTTGGACGCTGGGCTGGCAACTCGACACTGTAAAACTCCACTGCCAGTCATGAGCAGACAGGTGATCCGCTGTGGTGACCCCCTAACCGGGAAAAGCCGAAAGAATCATCACAAACACTGCACTGAGGTATGATCCATAGTATTATAGAATGATTGAAATATGATGAAACAGTTGGGATTCCATGATCTGTAGTGAAGAAACAATCAGCTTAGGTCCAGAAATGCAGAATACATTCATTCTGTGAAGCTTTGTTCACTGAGGAAGTCCGATGGCAAATGCAAGGTGTAAAATGGTACACACATGCAAGAAGCCGTTAAGAACGGGTCTTCTCTAAAAAGAGGTTCAAATATAAATTAAGAGCTTTAAACATGTTCAGCATAAGGTATACTACACTGCAGAGTGAAATTCAGTAGTGGAAGTTTAATTTGTGTCTTCAGAATGGGCACTAGTGGAAGTTATCAGAAGTTTATGATTGAGGAGGAGAAGGTAGAATATAAGACTTAGAAAGTTGGCACCAAACCAAAGAAAAAAATGTAATGCAAGCACTTCAAGTAATAGTTCTGTTTCGCATTATTTAGAAGGGGGGCTTGAAATGTGCATCCATCAAATAAGGATTTCTAGTGTAGAGGGTCCCGTAAATAAAACAAAGTAATAGTTCTGAATTTTTCAGTAGATCAAGGATTGAAGCTCAAAACTCAGATTTCCCAGACAATCACTTCTGTGATTAAATACATTTGTCTGTCGGAACATGCCTTTTCCAAAGAAATACAAGCACAAAACGAGACCACCATGAAAGAAAGATACCCAGACAATTCCAATATTAGTATGAGCAATAGGATTTGTAAAAAAAAAAAAAAAAAAATTACAGTCCTACTTAAATATGCTACCAATACATGTAACCCCATATGAATCACAAAGGGAGGCAGCTGTGGGTATATTGCTGATGTCGCGAAGAGCAATCTGATTAATATCAGACTTAAATAATACTAATTTCATGAACTTTAATCATACCCTTACATAAGAGTGAGGTCCATTCTCATCATGGCATTAGAAAATCAAAATATTTGGAGGAAAAAAAAACATATCAAGTGTTTGAGCACTAACAAGCACCGGGGTCTTTACAAGCATAGCCATGCAACCCAACCCAGTTTTGTCCCAGAGTTCCTTAGATGTTTACATGGTGGAGTATGTCAATAAAGAGTAAGCCAAGGGTTATTTGGGGGGTGGGTATGTTAGTTGGTGATTAATTTACTTAATGTCAGCCTCTGCCATCAGAGAAATGTGGACCAGACCAGGGGTCATTTTGCAATTTCTCATCCAATGATCAAGGTTTATTTTCAGTATGGTCATCTATGAACTCTACTTCACATAGTTGAGCTAATTCCATGGCACAGGGATCCTAATTCCATGGCACAGGGATCCTTTGGGATGCACATCAGTCTCTCCTTCATATTCTTTTTATGTCGCAGGCACAGTTCAGGTCCTTGTGGCTAGTGCTTTTGTGCTGCTTGTTTTCTGCATGGGAAAGGGCTCCAACAGAGCTGAATCAGAAGATGCTTTGTACGCTAGGCATAGATTGTCTCTTGGTAATCTATAAGAGACTGAGTACAAGGAAAGGGCCTTAAGATGACCACTGTAGGACAGGGTATTTATACACTGGATTCTTCTGGTGAGGAACCTCTGAAGGCATTGCATCTGTTCCAAGTGCCTGGTTAGGTTCATACCAAAGGGAGCGTTGTACTCAGTGATGGCCGTGATAAAGGCTGAATAGAGTGGTGCTATACTTTCCTTGCACTAGGATGTATACACTGGATTCTTCTGGTGAGGAACCTCTGAAGGCATTGCATCTGTTCCAAGTGCCTGGTTAGGTTCATACCAAAGGGAGCATTGTACTCAATGATGACCATAAGGGCTGAATAGTGTGGTGCTATACTTTCCTTGGACTAGGATGTCATACCCTTCTTATGAGTTGGGTGACGTAGAATGCTTTTCTTACTATCCTGGTTAGATGTTTGCTGAAGGCCAGATTACTGTCTACATATGTTCCCAGATCCCTAACTATTAGGTCAACTTTTAAAGATGTTTAATCAATGGAGTGATAAATGGAGTGAGAAATTAGCTTAGGTGGATATTTCCCAAAGGCCACTATAATGTTTTATACATTTGTTTGTGTTAGACTCTCATGTAGGATGTTTGTGTAATTGGAGGAATCTGTGATGGCTCCCAGTTTAGTCGTCTGTAAATTTGGTGAACCGGAGCTTTTCACATTAGCCTTGTATTGTGAGAATAGATCTAAAACAAGAGATAACTCAACACAGAGCCCTAGGGTACTCTTCTTGTGACAAGTGAAGTTGGTCTTGCCAATCCTGACTTCTTGGCCAGTCAGCAATACAGTGAGTTATGCAGGGATTTATGCCTAGTTCTTTGTCTACCAATTTGAGTAGACAAGACCTTCCCTTAACAAAGCCAAACTAGGATGCCAAACTGGGATGGGTCAAGTGTCTGCAGGCTGCACATATCCTTGTTGATCATTTCCATGATAACTTATTCCATAGCTTTGCATATTAGACTTGTCAGAGACTGTGTCTGCAGTTCCAGGGGTCTGTTGATGGTCCAACCTTATGAAGAGGTATAACCGTTGTGATCCTCCATTCACCTGGAATGTAACCTGTTTTGAGGCCATTGTTAAAGCGTGCCTCAGGTGGTCCTGCTAGGTCATGTTTTAGGTTATTTAGGAGGCAATCATGGACATTACCAGGGCCCACTGAAGCAGTGCTTTTTGGCCTTAGAGTAGACTGCTAGTTGATAGCTGGGGGAGATGTGCTAGTAGGGATTTCACAGGGGTCAGGGGTTAGTGGGGGAAAGAGGGGGATGAGGTTAGAACTCAATTTCTCAGCCAGTAGATTCACTGTTACTCTGGTCAGTGAAGGTTGTGCCATTTATGACCTGACATAGCTGAAGAAGGCCTTGAGATTTTTCTTAGCCTGGGGTCTATCCTTACCTACTAAATGGTCTTGTTGGACTTCATTAAATCTCTTAGTTTCTTGTTTAGGTGAATCGGAGAGCTATTGTCTCCGAGATGGTTTTTCCAATTTTGGCCATGAATAATTGTGGTATACTTTGTTAAGGTAAGGCTCCAAACCAGTGGTGTTTGTCTTTGATGATAAATCTGGACTGACGTCTGGTAGATACAGCAGCCACAGTGCAACCATTTACATATGTTTCTTTAACTAATTCTGCATAGGTAGCTGTGTTTGGGGAGCCATGACTTTTGACAACATGTCACTTAATAGGATGCAGTTTGCTTTAGAATAGTTCCTAACTGTTATGGGTTTAGTTTGTTTTTCTCGGTTGATTTTTATTTTGAGGTAGCTGGCTTTGCGGTCCCACCTCACCAATGAGGACTTCACAAGGAATGGAAGGTTGGTTGCTCTTCAGTGTTGGCGAGTACTAGATCCAATACGTTAGATACTCTGGAGTGCACATTATCTGATTCAGGGTATTTGCATTGATATAGTCCAGGAAACATTGTGCCTGTGAGTTGGAGGCAGTGTGTTTTCCAGTCTATGTAGGGGTAGTTAATCTCTTATTAATAGGGTGTATGTTTGGATGGTAAGCAACTCTCCTAGGTCTAGGTAAGAGTTGTGAGCTTTGTGGATCATAGAGGGCCAAGACATGGATGTGGATTAATTTTAGGTCATTGTTTTGTTTAATGTTTAACTAACCTAGAGTCATATTGGTCACTAATGTTGATCAAGACACCTCCATCTTCAGCCCCTGTCTGTATTGCTGCTGTTCTAAATGTACGGAAGGCACTGTAGCCTTCAACTGCCAGATTACTTTATATGGCTTTAAACTAAGTCTTGTTAATAGCACAGATGTCTACATTCTCCTGAATGAGGAGAACTTGTAGGGTGTGGAGTCCTCCTAGCATTGTGTAGTAATGCTTTAAGGCTGCTTTGCGGTTATTTATTTATTTATTTTACTTTGTAGGTAATTTTGTCATTTTGACATTACCCAAAGGCTCTAGGAGGGTTGCTGAAGTTTTAGGCAATATCAAAAAGCCCAGGGGGCAGGTGCAAACTACCCTGGCAAAGTACACCATCTGGAAGACACCTCTCTGCATTCTCTCTCTCTCTCCAGTAGATCTAAATCCAAAGACAGTGGCAAAAGATGCAGGTCTGTTAAATACGAGTAATCGAGAAAATACCTGCACTCACGAATAGATACCCATAGAGTGGTTGAAATGGTCCCCAAAAAAATTAATTTAATGCACAAATATCAAAATAATTCACAAAAAATAGTATTCAGACACAACCCAGACCAACTGCTGTTAAACCTAGAGAAGTGTGTGTGATATATAAGTGATGTATAATAATTAGAGATGCATAGTTATTAGCTCAGTTTATTTTATCCTAAACAAGTATAAATTGTCTAAATTTGTAAAATAACATAATTATACTTTGAAATAGATCAAGAAGAAGAATTGATATTGATAATAATGAATATGTCTTGTAACAAAACAAATGTTTACACATTTTTGAAATTGTATCATCTGGCAGACAAGTTCTTGAGTCAGAAATAAATGGCAAAACCACTAGTAGTCATGAGGGAATGTGGATGTACAGTGAAGTATTTTCAGATGAGCCCTAATGGAGAGCTATAAGATGGCAACACTTGGATAGAATTCCATCCCACATTCTTTCGGTATAATCACTCCCATGGATGGGTCTGAGTACAGGCATTGCAGTTGAACACAGATTCACTGATAAATTCTAGACCTCTGTTACTGTACTAAAGGGTCAGCTCCACAGATTATTTATTTCTAGAAATTTCTTACTGAACAAAGGGAATAAGGTATACCGAGTTGCAACGCTTGAGGTTTTAGCAAACCTGCAGAGTGGAATTGAAGGCAAATAGTTATACATTCAGTAAAGGAGATCTCCAGTAAAGCAGGTAAGCACATTACTTTCAGAAGGATATAATAGACAAATGTTATTTTTGGTGATAACAGCATTAGTAAAGGTGGAAAGATATTTTTTTCATATTATAGAATGCTTTAATTGGTGATGTGCACAAAAGGTTATCCAAGCTAAGTAATTACATTATTCAATTAGTTTACAAATTGTGTACAGGTGCTGGATTTGTCATTTCTATGTGACTTAAGCAATGGCTTTATTATAGTTAGGAATGCCACATGAGATGAATTGTTTTCTCATTGCTTCCAGCTGCATGAGAAAATAGAAAAATGATTTTCACTCTGATAATATACTTAAAAAGGTGTTTGTCATCTTCCAGATGTAAAAAGGACACGGGGCTCTGGAATACAAATGCTCTGTACTCCTTGAGCACAAAGTATGGGTACAGGAAAAGATTATTCAAAATAAGAAAAAGGAGTACAAAATAAGATGAGAGGAATGGCAGTTATCCATTTTACAGGATTGCGTGCTTTTCATTTTAGAGCCGGGAGAAATTGATATTGAATACTTTGTCACAGCCTTTACACCGATGGCAAATATTTTAAACAGAAGAAGCAGAATCATTGATAGAATAAAGCAGTGAAATAATTGAATTACTCCATAACTATCATCCAGCCAGGAGGTACAACATTGGTGTATTAGGGACTGTATGATTTGAGCTGCTATACTTTTGCGTAAACATAAGATACTGGTATGGTAAAACATGTATTTTAACCAGATATATCTGCCCACTCTTGTATTAGGATGTGTTTGCATGTGTGTGTGTGATTGGGAGGGAGGTGTCTGAGGCAGTGAAGTCATTGCAGTCATTAGATAATTGGGGTAAATCTTGCACCTGTCTCATGTGGTTGCATCACAGTAGGTCTTAAAATCACAAAGGAGCAACTGTAACTGAAGTCAATCAGGTAGTCAAGTCATGAGTAACAGTATAGTCACTTGGGACAGGAAGGGATAAATGAGAAAGAATAAAGAATCTGTGACCTTGTTATGTATTCCTCTACTTGCTAATGTCTTCCATTGCCCTATATAAGCAAAGCCATGTGTTTCACTGTGCCTGTGCATAAGGATATAATGCCACTAAATAAAGGGATCTTTGGTACACTGTCTCAGAGCACGTTTATAAGGCATGGGCCAAGCATTGCAAAACAGGCAATGCGAATAGCACAGGATGACTGTAACACAAGCAGTATGTAAAGAACAACTAATGTGCACAGAAACAGTGTAGCATAGTGCATCCATGTACACAGCCAAATAAAAAAACCCGGTTTTGTTATAACCAGGTACCTAAACGTTTCCATGTCTTTGGTAGGTGTTATCACTCCAGACTCTCAAGAGCGAGCTGTGTTCCAGTACCCAATTTACGTGCAACCTGGACCATGGCATGGTTGATAGGAAATCCCTGGCACCCATGTCCCTTATGGAAAAAGGTAGCTTAGAAATGCCTGGCTGTTAATGTCCTATTTGGATACAGGGCATCTTTATTATTTTGAGAAAACTTGGCTAGGAATAGAAAGAAGTGTTTTTCGTACCATGGATGGAAAAAATGCAAAATGACATGTCCCCCAGGGGACACACAGCATAGCAAACAGCTTGCTGGTACCTGTTAGTACACTTAATGTGCACATCTTTTTTTTTTCCTTTCATCACATATGTATCTGCTCTGTCAGTCTGCTATTTTTTTTTTCAAACACATTATTCAAGTTCTGTCTGCACCCAATAGATACGACTGGTATTGAATTTCGTTACCATTCAAATACAACCAAAATCCATGAGGCAGCAAAGGTTATATATAGCCCACTAATGAAATATGACTATATGATTCAGATAAGTAGTCTCTTGTGTAAATAGTCTCCACCTTATTGGACTGGTTACAAAGCACCATCTTCGCATCCAACTAGGACAAAGCACTTATTAAGCATTATTGTAAATTTCCTAATAAGTGGATGGTGTGACACATTCATGTGCTATGGATATTAATAGTATGACATACAACACACCCATGTGACATGTACGCTGATGGTCAGTGAAACGTGAGAACATTTGGAAATCCCTACCCATTGTGGCTGTCTCAGCTTAGTATTTGGTCGACAGTGCATTAAGATCAGTGGAAAGCCATGGTGCCACATAGGGTTTTACACTTGGGTGTGTTAGCAATAGACAGGAACCACTGATACATACTCAAATGGCAACTAACCACTGATACATACTCTGATGGCAACTAACCACTGACACCATACTCTGATGGCAACTAACCACCGACGCCATACTCTGATGACAACCAACCACTGACACCATACTCTGATGGTAACTAACCACTGACACCATGCCCTGATGGTAAATAGCCACTGACACCATGCTCTGATGGTAAATAGCCACTGACGCCATGCTCTGATGGTAAATAGCCACTGACACCATGCTCTGATGGTAACTAACCCCTGACACCATGCTCTGATGGTAACTAACCCCTGACACCATGCTCTCATGGTAACTAACCCCTGATACCATGCTGTCATGGTAACTAACCCCTGACACCATGCTCTCATGGTAACTAACCCCTGACACCATGCTCTCATGGTAACTAACCCCTGACACCATGCTCTCATGGTAACCAACCACTGCCACCATACTACGATGGTAACTAACCACTGCTGCCATGTACAATGCCCAGTCTTTCCCACTGCATGCACAATATATAGCATCACTATGGACAGTCTGAGGGATCTAAGATCCAGTTTTAAACACCAGACAGTTTGATGCTTCTGGAATAAAGAGGGCAAGAACTCTCCAGCTGTGTAGGTATAACACTTGAATGTAATACTCATCTGCCTCAAACCAATGAAACATTCCCATTGATGAGAGAATTGGGCATGTTTGTGTTACTGCACTGCTAAATCATTTTATATATCCAACTATCAGCCACCATGTAAGGTTTTACTGATTATATGCTATTTGATATGCTCCAAAGTGTTGTGCTGAACTGTGCAATACATACACAGCTCAGGTGAAAATACTACCACAACTCACTATGCTACTAGTAATTTGAAGTGACCTGTTGTGTGCCTCCTGAATCTGTCTGTATCTTTCAGCATAGACTGTATATGTAGGACATGTGGCGTAATCAACAGACATGCACTAAATACACTCTTATTACTTGACTATTTACTCAACAGAAGATTTAGTGGCCTGACTATGCTATCCTAGCCAGTTATGCTTGTCGAATTGTAAAGGATAACATGCCATTCTATGTATCCAGACAGAATGTATATAAAAAGTAACCATACTGAGGCCTGAATGGGTGAAGATCAGTTGTAAAGCAATGCAAATGACCTTTGTCTCTTGGCCATACAAGCTAAAGAGAGGTAAAGCTGATAGTATGTTAGTGTGCCATAGATTAATTGCCATGTGAAAATAATTTTGCAGTCCATATGCTGTATTTCAGCAAACACACTGATGTGGACGGGTGCTAAATGTCAACAAGGAGTTTCTACATGGATGGTTACAGAAATGGCCGGAGCTAGGCAGACATAAAAAAAAAAGATTAGGATTTGCACTAAAATATGACCAGTGGTCTTGAACAACAGGGCTCTTGTATCTGTCCCTGTTTTATGATTTGCCAACAGATAATAATATAACACTTTCCACAGTTATAATTTATTGGTCTGTTAATTCCTTGTTTTTTTAATATAACTGTCTGCCCATTTGTGTTTACTCTTATGTCAACTATATATATATATATATATATATATATATATATATATATATATATATATATTTAAATGGCTCGTTTTCAGTCAAGACATGAGACAAGTTAGAAATGAATGTCTCAGACTTGACTAAAAAGATCCAAGAAGGAACAGTTCATTTACACATTTAATATGTAAATAATAAGAAGATGCAGTCTATATGCAAATAATACTAATTGCTAATTTTATTAATTGTTTTGTAAAATAGGTTATTTCCAGGGTTTTTTCTGTCCCTGTCATTGCACCCACTATGGTTTATAGGCCGTCGTATCTATACAAGGTAAAATAAAGTTCTATAATGTGGCAATGCTGATGTGATACAGGCACAGGTTACTGAACGGTAATGTTTTCAGCATTACATATAGCCATTACTTTGCAGTGCATCCAAGGCATGTGGCTCGTTTGCATCAAAGATGACCTCTGTCTAGCATACAAGGTGATCCTGGACCCCACCTTGATGGGACTGCTGCATATCTGCAAGTTAAGCTCCACTCGAGTAAACTGCACACATGATCTCAACCTGGTTGTGACATCAATAGGACTTGTTGGCTGGACCATTGTGTCCAAGAGACTCCCCCACCCGTGGAATAGATCCCCTTTCCATGTCAAGCAGAGTACCTCATTACTCCTTTTTAAGTGCAACCTGGATAACTGCATGGGAAATGGAAAATACGCCCCTGGGATTCCAGCTGTGTCCCTGCTGTACAGGGGCATTGGGTGCTGACTTATCTAAACATGGACTAAACTCTTAGCTAGGCTTATAAGGGGCTCGTGGCCAGTAGCCTAGTAACTTCCCATGATCATATAAATCACAAATTTTAACAAGGCTTTTGACTGTGTAGGGATTACTAATCTAGTGTGTTTTTTACCCATGAAAAGAGTACAGAATACAATATGTTGTATTGTGTTACAAGTGCTCTTACAGCATTTGCACAGTGATATGGTATCACAGTAATATGAGCAGTCATGCAAAGTATGTATGTTATATGCTGTGTAAAACAGATGCATGTAACAAAATAGTTACAGCCCCCCCCTCAGTGATGGATGCTGTGTAATACAGACGTGCCACACAGATGTAGAATGCATATTTTTATTAGGTAACTTTTAAAATGTGATTGCCTTACTGAATTCAGATGCCATGGGCCATCTTACTTTCTGCAACCCTTATTTTGAAATGGTGACAAGCTGGACCATGTGACTACTGAATTAATGGTACACAGGCATAATCTAGAGAAGGAGGAAGGGAGCAGCTGCTTTGGGTGCAAGCTGTCAGGGGGAGTATGTTTGGAGCAGATGGAATGGGAAGTGCATTACCCAGTATTGGCATTGATTTATGTATGATTTGTGTGGTGGGTGGTAACTCTAATGAGCTACGGTTGCAGGAGTGGGGGTGGAGAGGTTGCTTATCACCTCTGAGATGGTGGGGTGCCAGTCTGGGGAACAGATCTGCTAGCTATGCCCCTGCTAGCACAGTTGAATTAAATGTAATTCACAGAGTTCTCTTAAGCAGTGCCTTGGAGAAGATAATTCATACAGGATAGGCATTTTGTCCGGGAAACTATTCAAGAGCCTTACCCAATTTTCCCCAGACTACTGTCTGATTGACAACTTGGTCAGACACACACATTAAAAAAATTGGGACTCTATCTCTGGACCACAGGAAGGAGGTCATTAACATCTCATGGCAGTAATCTTCTGCACTAACCACCACTAATGCTTGCTCCTGCATGTAAGTCAGCCCACCAGTACATAAGATGAATCGGTGAAGAGCATTCATGATTTAGGCCCACATCCTTTCCACAGAGTGAAATCAAGCCACACATTTTCTGTTCTCCCCACTCTTCAGAACCTGATGTCTGCTATGAGAACTGCCAATCCATTCTGAGTCACTGGCAGTACTGATGGATACTTGAATTGAGAATATTAAGGCTACAAAGAGCTGTCAAGCTTTTTATTTTAGTCTTTTATTTATATATGTATGTATTTTACTCACCCGTTTGCCAAGGTTAGCCAAACTAGGCTATCAGCTTTCATTCTCAGGGGTGGTCCAAGGTGGTACTCATAGTGACTAGGAAACATTTGGTCAGGATTCTGGCAAACCTCCTATATGCTTTCTGATAAGTGTTATGGATTTTTTTAACATCCCCATGCGCTACCACCAACTCAAGCAGGTGGGACCTTGATTTAACATCTGATCTGAAGGATGATGACTTCAGACCTCATCGCCCCCTTATGCTGTACTGAAGTTTCAGTAAAGGAAAATGAATCCATGCATGTTGTATGGGAAGACAACTCACTGTCTTCTGATCTTATAGCATAATATGCAAGTGTTACCCTATTAGCCACTAATGCTACTTTAATAAGAAAGTGCCTGAAGCTTACAAAATAATTTACTCTTTTGAGCATAAATAGTCAGGGAATGACTTATGAGCCACTGATGGGTACTGATAAACTGTAAAATTCCATTCATTTCTGAACCAGCAGGCCATTCCATAAATTTCTGTGTCCATTTGGGAGACCTAACTGCTGATTGTGGTTTATTTCTCTTCCCTGCATTTGCACACACTCTCTCCACCTTCAAAGGCAGAGAATTTCTGTCCATAAACTTTTTGTTTTTAATTTAAAGGCATTCAGATTGAAAGGTCTGGGTGACCGTGTCACAATTAAATATTTTGAAATATTGATTGATTTGGGTTAAGGGGCAAAATTAAGCTGCAGACAGATTTTTATATGCACATTCCATTAGTACTACATTTTTGGAGGCTTTGTACAACAGAGAAGACTTTTTATATGTTCAACAAAATCAGATTTTATTAAATGGGAGAATAACTACATTAATCAAATACTTAAGTGCTCCGGTCATTTAATAACAGGAACATTATTTCTCAGAATCTGGTTCATTAAGTACTTAAAAAGTGCACCATTTGACTTCAACATTTTAACAGTTGTTCTAAAATTCGACATAGGTGTTGGTCCTCTATTTATGCAAATCAAATGTCAACTATAGAAGGAGCATTCTTCCAAAGCAAAGATATGTGCAAGTTATCTTTTCAGTGTGAAATAAGGAACTTCATTATCAATTAAATTTGTGTTCATTTTTATAAGAATGTGAGAGGTTGAAAACTGGTCATTGCGGGATACTTTATTTTGCATTGTCAGCCTGAGTCTGCCTCAGTGGAAAAGCACTTAGACCATTTCCTTTGACATTTATAGAAGTGTAGCATCTTATTCCAATAAGCACTAAAGTCGCTTGTCTTCTGTTTAAGTGAATAATTTTATCTTGATTAAGATATTCCAGATGCACTATTAGTTCTACTCCATTATGACTGAAAAGGATAGAAATTTATGATTTTTTTTTTGTTCTGAATTGAGAATGTAATTGTAAGAGCCAAATTAAAACGCAGTACAGGAACTGAATGCTAGCAGATACATAATTGAGGCTTCCTGTAAATATGAAAAACAAAGTTTTATTCAGAGAGAGATCAACGTGAGAATGTTACTCTGGTCAGAAACGTTTAGATGAGTGAGATTTAATCTAACAGTAACAATTAGTCTTGAAAATGTACTCCTTGTATGTAAATGGATAGAAAATACTTTCCTCTGTTTAGATGCCTTTGTGGGACTAATAACTCGGGTGAATTATTTTACTGGTACAGTTAACCAAATTTTGAACTGAAAGAAAGAAAAAAAAGGTATATGATATAGAGCTCTACAAAAAAATGTGAAATAGATGGAGGTGGTGAAATTCTGAAATTGTATGGGGTAGGGCAGTTGAAGTCTATACATGTATTAAGGAGAGTGCATGACTGATGTACAAAAGTGGTCAAGCAAGATGGTATATTGTTTTCTTTTTTAATGAGTTCTCAAACAGTTTGGAGAAGAAATACATTTACCAAGGGTACATATGATTAGCAGACTTATTAAAATAAAAGACATGCACATAATGAGCTATTTTGCTTCCAGAACAGTATTTATATCATGCTTGTGTATCTGACTGCCATCTATAGTATATCTGCTATTAAGCCTCCAGCATTAAGGAGCCAAACTCTCAAGCACAAATACCTGAAGTAATAAAAAGGCGACACTTCCAGATCCAAGTATTTTTCTTTTTGTTTTAGGGAGGTGTGCCGTCCCACTTTTCCTAAAATGTAAATATACTAACTATATAGTTGTACAAAGAAATCTAAAACAAAGATATTGCTGTTGGTACACACTTAGAAGCTGTATCAGCAAAGATTTCCTGTGGTATATGATCAGAGTTTTTACTTGTCTTGTGATTCAGGCACTTGACACTGGGGCAATTTGCTCTCTGCTACCTGTGCAATCCTTAAGTATAGATTCTTCCTAGATTTGCATACTTCATGAGCCTTGCAGGGACATGATATATATAGTTCTACTGTGAAACACCGACGTCCTGAAAGTTGATGTTTCAACTGATTCAACAGAATGAAAAAAAATTCCAGAAAACCAAAAGATTGAAAAACTCCCTTTTGTTTTCTGTAGGAGGTCAAGTGCCTCCCACACCCCAAACTTGTGTATACCAACTCCACTGTGAACTTTAAGAATGGAAAAATCTCCTTAGGAAGCAAATCCTTTTTGGCACACCATTTAAAATTGCACCACCAATGATTTCCTATGGGCAAAAACATTTGTCCTGCTGTTCAACTTTTTTGTATGCAAGCTATTGACATTTGATGAATTTCTCCTCCAGATTGTGTAGAGAAACCACCATAAGTGTACTAATTCAGAAGCACAACATGGTTAAACTCTTTAAACAATAAAAACTAGTTTGTGATGAATGGAGAAACTTTAAATGTTAAGCCACACTTTTGAAACAAAACTTTAATGTTATCCTTAGTGTCTGTTCTAGGTCAGAAAAAGGGAAATTTCTCATAATTTAATCTCAATAAAAAGGGATGTTTAGTGCAAATAGGAGAGTTTTGCTTAGTAGAAGGAAGGAGCTATATTTTGGCAGGTACTTATTTACAATGTGCTTGAAAAAAGTGTGATTGGTTTAATTAGAAACAAAACTAAGGACAGATAAATCTATTTTATGTGGAGTTATCCCCATATGTGTATAACTTATTTTAGGACCACTAATTAGACACTGTAGCAAATCAGTGATGTGCATACATATTGGTTGGAAGTAAGGACAGTAATGTAAGCACAGAAAATCAGATGACTGGCTACAACAAGTTTAGCGGCTTTATGCCAAAGTCGAGGGCATTAGGACTATCAGTCGTGAATATGTCTTATAAAATGACAATTTTACACTAAAACCGGACATCTGCTTTATTAAACTTAATTTCTTTTGTCATTTACCCTCTGATAAACTTGTCTTTTAATTTCTAGAAAAAGCAGTTCTCTTTTTCTTTAATGTTTTGTTATAAATGCATTATTTTCTCCAACAGTTAGATATAATTTGTTCACTTCCTGTCTTGCAAAGATTTGAAAAACCCATACCAGGATGTGACTTATCCCTTTGTGATGTACAGCCACGTTGGTAGTCAGGTACCTCCTTTTTGGTTGTTGAAGAGCGAGTCCACAGTTTGTTGCTCTGCATAATGAAAAGGCACAGTGCCATGTGCAATTTAAAGACCAGTATGGGTGAAAGAAAAAAATATATATATATATATATATATATATATATATATATATATATATATATATATATATATATATGTATATGTTTTTATATTTTGCCTTTTTCTGTACAGTCCAAACCTAACAGCAACATGATACTTTTTACTAATGGATGTGCTGTATTTTGGGATAAAGTACCAAGAGTATTGATTTTCTGCAGATACTATTAACAGTAATGATGGGGATGTGCCTTTATGAAGGTGGGCTGGCTAAATATCACTTATTCTAGCTCACCTACTTAAGTTTGCACATATTTTCCTTCCTCTGTACTAATTTTTTTTAGATCTGTGTCATGTGCCATGCAGTTTGGGTCACTTGAATGTAGGATAGAAGTTGAAGATAAAACAAAACAAAACAACAGCCGGACCATTCAGTATTGCATCTGTCAGTATTAAACATAAGGGTTGTATATTGCACATAATTATGATTCCAGAAGATGAAATCCCTTTTCAAAGAAGCAGTTATGGATTGCGAATACTAATTTAGTCAGGTACACCTAATGCAGTCTTCTCTCTTCTTTCCAGTTTCTCCCTTGTCTTCATCTGCTATTAATTTATCTTTGATTCTGTTTAGCCTTCTGCAGTCACAGCTTGGTCTCTTTAATTTTGACATATCAGGCATTATATGCAGTTATCCAAAACACAAAATAAATGGAAAGGACTTGACTGACTTATTTCAACCAACATGCATGTTCCTAGCACCTCAGCCAAAGGTTGACCCTAGAAGACCAATCAATTTGTTTGTTTTTCCATAGTATCTATCAAGTTGATTATATGTCATATGCAGTTGTTCATGTGGCTATGCCTTCAACTATGAGTGAAAATAAACTGCAAACTAGTCTCTATGTATCATTTACTATGCTGAAAAAATAGAAAATACCTGCATTTTAATAAATGGACTTTTTGACAGCAACATATTTTGTCACCTTTAGACCGAAGCTTTTATTTACATGGTGTATTTGATTGACTTCAGATATGTTTTGTGTTTGTGTTTTTTAAAATGTAGTTTATCAACACTAATTTTCCATTTTTTATAGTGACTTAGAGCTTTCCTTCCTATCTTCTAATTCAAACAGGTTCTGCCCAGCTGGAGCTTCTAGGTTAATAATTTCACCTATCTAAACAGGTTACAGAATGTGTTCTTTTATGATGCTACACATGGCTGCAGGGAACACTTGGCTAGTTTGACAAATTTAACGAGGCAGTCTGATCTAGAAGAATTTTGACAGTAAGAAGATGAATCCATCTCTCTCATATTCATCTTGAATACAGAAATGGGTAACATATCAGCACTGTAAAACAAAACAAAAAATTTCCTATGGTATGAAACATCCTACTAGCAATCATCCTTTCTGTTGTGCGAGCAAACCTGCAACCGCAACCATACTACCTCCAACATTTACTTCTCCAAATGTCAGGCTGTAAGAGCTCAAATAGCATCAGATCCCCTTATTACTATTGTATGGTAGGGACCACAGCTCTGCTATCATGCCTTATTGGTGAGACATCTTTAAGAATGACTCAAACACCACCTTCTTCTTAGCCAACTTCCTGTAAATCTACTCAATCCTCTTATGGTGCAAAAGCTAGCGCATTCATCCCCAGCCAATACAAAGAACCTTATGGCCCATTCAAACAGGCAAATGCTAATCAAACCATCCATTCTCCTTCAGTTGCAAGAATTGTGAGCTGGTAGGCCTACATTTGTGCATGGGTCCCCTTCTTGCATGTCTCCTCCGTGTCGAGCATATGCTAGTCCTGCTGCCTCTGTTCTGCGGGAGTGGTCTCTTATATGTACTTCCATATAATGTCCTAGGAAAAGCTACACCTACTGTGGTTTATTTGTATTGAGCATCACCTGAATAGTAGTACCTTGCTTTAGCAGTTTAGCTCAATGGTGCAGCAGGTTTCATGTATATGTATGCATCACCTGATGGCCTGCACCCTTTATAGGTTTGGTTTCTCTGCCTTGCACTTAGTTGTTCATATAGAACCCTTGAATACACAAGGCAGCTAGGCCCAGCAGTCATCTATGCCTTGCCAGTACTCACCCTTAGACCTTACCTTCTTTATCAAAGAGCAACAGGTCAGTCATACCAGGGGTGTAATTCTGGATATCTGCCAAGTTGTCTAACTCCTTTTTAAAGGCAGAAAGTGTACCACATTGCTTAATTTGAAATGGAAATTTGTTCCAGAGAAGGGGTTAGCCAGCACCAAGTGACAAATCTCTCTCCACCATGTTTTGTTTATTTGCAGAAACAAGTTTAGATCCACAGCTCTGGTGCTGGTAGGACCATTTGATTTGTGGAAATAAGATGTCTTGGACTATGAGATCTCTAATGGCCTGAAAGATAAGGCATTGATACCGCCTTGTCTGTTGGACACTGCATAAAGGGATACTGTTTTCATCCTGTCCTGGTTTCTCTTGTCTTGTAAGGCTGTGATCTCTTGGGTTTTTCCATTTGCTTGATAGGTATAGTAAAATGCATCCCAAAATGAGCTTTGTACTCAGCCAGGGGTCTGATCAATGCAGAATAGAGATGGATGGATCTAAATGAAATACTTTTTGCTATCATCTGAGTCAGGTCAAAAGCTTTTCTAACTGTTGTTGTAAAGTGATGGTTAAAGGCAATGGAATTTTACATGGTCTCTCACCACTCTTCAAATCTAAGCAGGATGTTTTCTATATAAGATGGATGAAGGGATTATTTAACAAATGAGATAATAATACACATTGTAGCATTTAGTTTTAACCCATTTTTTGTGCATCAGTTGTTGACATGAGTGAGTTTCAGTTTGGAGCTTTTGCATATCAGAGGGGGGTTTGACAATGACAGCAAACTTGGTTAGCCAGAGGATTCCTGTTTGTAATTTGGAGAACTGTGAGATATGCCAAGACCTGAGGAGCCACTGGTCACTTTCATGTATGCTCAGGAAGCATCTGACACCCTCACTGCACGGGTTTTATCCTTAAACCAGTTTGCTATTTATCTAACTACACAGGGCTCATTCAGCTTGTTCATTATCTTAGTATGTGTTATGGAGTCCGAAATCAACAACCTTAGCCAGGCCGAGGTAAGCTGCATGTACAGTATAGTCACTGCTTGAGTTGAACTCTCAAAAATGTAACCAGATTCATTAGACAGGATCTACCCCTAAATCCAAACTGCTGTTTGATATCAGTTAATCAAGGTCTCTTATGATATATTCTAAGGCTCTGCAGATGAGACTAGTGAGGCTAATGAATCTGTAGTTTCTGGGGTCAGTGGTGGTCTCACCTTTGCAGAGTAATCATCATAGGAGCTGTGTGCCATACTTAAGGACAAAACCAGTAGCTAGGCTCAGGCTGAACAGCTGCAAGAGTCAATCCACTAGGGCATGTTTTGTTGCCATTTGTTAGGCAGCTGGTTATATTATCAGGCCACATGATGTATTTTTAACTTTGGAGAGTAACTGCAAGAAGTGTTCTTCACTTATGATGAGCGGGTTCAGGTTCTGTGAGATATGCGGGCTTTGAATAGTTTTAGGAGTTAAATTTACACTGAAATTGTTAGTATGTAGGCTATATCTTTTGGATTGAAGAAGGTAGTAACATTTTGTATACATTATGAGCAATGCTGAATGTTATTCCTCAGTTTCCTAATATAGGTAAAAAAAGGATTTGTAATTGTTTTTAGCTTCTGACGCTTGTCTAAGTTCAGAGGATGCCTTTGTTTTCTTGGTTGTTTTTTTTTTTTTAATTCTTTTGACAGCTTTAATTTTTTTTTTTTTTTTTGCTATATAGTTTAAAAACTTTTTATTTATACATGTGGATCACCGCATCTTCCCATTTTGTTTAAATCTGGTAGGAACTACCAAGTCAATGTATTTATAATTTTCCTATACATTGGTTTCCTTGAAGAAAGAAGAATTGCACTTAAAATCAGGGTCTTTTCTGCATTTGTGATATGCAAAGACAGCTCTCAGCTCTGTTATGTCTTACGCCCAAGGTCATTCACACCTACAAGGGCAACTGTTATGTCACAATAATCTTTGTATTAAGGATCTTCAGTGCCTTTGATACATCTGATATCTTGGCTTCTGAAAGGCAACTCACTGTTACCCTCACTTTGTCTAGTCTCATGAGAATTGAGTCAGTGTGTCTGCCAATGGAGTCACCAATCATGAGTACACTTGTGTTAGATGGGTGTTTAAGTGCACTAGTTTTGGGGTGGTTGATTCCTTGGTGACCTTCAATGTGCTACTAGTAATGGGTGTTGTAGTGTTTTTTTTTTTTTTTTTTTTTATGCTGTGCTCTGCATTCACTAGGCCTTGTTGCCTTTAAGGAAAAACTTAGCATCAGCATCTAATAGTTTACTGTGCTTTTGTGAGGCATACTGCGATGGTGTAGTGCTTAACAGTTTTGTAAGAGGGAGGCCTACAGTTTGTGCTTGCATCTTTCACACATTGATAGTCAGAGAATTAGCAATAATTCATTGTCTGTCAGCATCAGGAAATTGTTACACTGCCTGAAAAACAATGCAATAAGGCTGGTAACTAAAGGTAGACAAGCTGGCTGACCATAGGTTTAATCCAAGAATACAGTGACAATCTTAAACTTTTTTTTCATATGAAATATTACACTGCATTCTAAGTAGTTCAGTGGAAATCTCTCTAATACTGCAGACACGTGGTTAAAGATTTATTGATATATGGCTCTTATTTGTAATGAAAAATTGATATGTACTATAGGAATATGGGTTAAGAATTTTAAATGGCTTGCACGAAAGAAAGGAAGAAACTCTCTCCAACTGGCCTACCCTCCAATAGGAGTTAAGAACTCACCTGCAACCAAGGACCCTTCCCAATTTTACAACTCTCAGCACCCTATAAGTGTTCCGCTGTGCTATTCCATGAAAGAAAGGAAGAAAGTATGTGTTTTCCTCAAACTGGCTGTATAGCTTGTTTGTAGTATCCTTATCCCATATAGGTTGTAATTAAAAGCTTCTCAGCCAGGTACGCCAGCAGCCATACCCCCCTCTGTACCCTGTAGTTTAAATACAGCCCTTGTCTGCCTTATATTTCCTTCCATAGCTGAACTGAGCATCCCATCTAGCTCAACCAGCCTTCTCCAGACAATACTACTGTGTAATACAAGTCCCTGGCCGCTAGGTGGTACCCTTATCCCATTCCTTATCCTTTGACTATCCCAACAACCCAGGAATAACTTATTCTACTGACTACTGTCCTCACCTTGTTACTATAGTTCTCACTTACACCTCTTGTCTTGCTGTAATCTCCCACTATCCTCCTTGGAAATCTTCCACTCCTCAGTAATTCTTCAACTATCCTAACCTAACGTATCAGTCAGCATTCCACAGATTGTTCTCCTTGCCTGTTTCACTCACTTGTCTCTTCCCATATACCTTGACCTGTTTATATCTCAAACTATTAACTTATTTTCCATTACATTTTCCCTCCCCTTACAATCTCCCTGCCTCTATTACACTGAACTGCCTTCCCTTTCCCTATCCTCCTCTCATTCCTAATCCAACTGACCCCTATCCTCTCTTCCACCCACTCTCCTCTTACCCCTCCCAGTTTTTCCCCTCTCCCCCCTTTCTTCTATCTACCTCACATCCTCTCTAATCCCATATATACTACCTGCCCTTCCTCTTTATTTTACTAGGATATCCCCTGGCTGCTGTGCGCTCCTGGCTCCTGGGCTTTTTACCTTATGTAAGTACTGTATTTTGATAATGTGCATTTTAATGTTCGATGATACTGAACGCACTTCAAGTCTATCAGTAAATAAAAGGAAAAATATTCCAGCATCTTGTGGAGAGCGTCTTGAATCCAACTAGTGAGTTTTTGCATTTTAATGTTGTTTGTTTAAAAGCCATATCTTGTTCCTCCTACATACGCTGCTTTACTTATAACTGCTTACTCTCGCTGGATGGCGTTTATCTCCACGTACTGCTGATATTAGTGTTTGCCACGTGGAGCAGCATTAGGGAAACTTAGGATAGCCCTGAACGGCTGCTATATATTTTTTAACTAATTGTTTAAATGTCTACCTCACTGAGAAGTCCCATATGTGCCTGGGTATTATGCTGTGGTTGGAGTCTGCTTGCCTAGGAAACTAACATTTACAACTTCTGCGGTACTTGTATATATAGTGCTGCAGCAACCTTACAACCCTTAACTTGGACCTACTGATCTATGTTTGTGCTCCAGTTATTAACGTGAAACTAGTGCAATATCAAAGACCTTTATTCCTTGCACAAATGTATCCTTTTAGATCCTTTTTTTACTTGTATAATCTTGCAGTCCTAACAACAAGAGCGGACATAGGAGTTAGCTTTATTTAGTTTCCACTACCCGCTCGGTGTGTGTGCCTACCAGTGGATGCATACACTTTAGCCACTCACGTGGAATACCTTTAAGTGGGTTTAGAAGGCAGCTTGCTACCTTTAGCTATAGGCTTACTTTTAGCCATAGAATTTGTATTGCCTGCACAGACGTACCCACGCCCAGACTCTACGGATTCCTGCTATCTCTGCTAACAACATGGGTGGACTTAGGAGTATTTTTTAACCTCCATATGCATGCCCATTTATCAGACAGTGCAACAACCATAGCCACACACATGGCACACCTTCTAGACACCCCTGGTCTCTTTAACTGCTTAGTGTGTACAACCAACTAACTCAGCACACCTAGGCAGCATCTCAGCTATAAAATAAACAGGTCCTGCAGCCGTTTAGTTATTTTATAACCACAACCTACCAATTTTTTCTTTGGCTTTGCACATTTAATTGCTGTATTTATACAGGCCCCTTTTTTATGAGATGTCCATGCAATGTGACAGTAACTAGATGTTGCCGGATTAACGCTGCATGATAAGACTGTTTTCAATGCTGTATGATAAGACCGTTTTGTAAAAAATACAGAAACTGTTTAACAGTACTTGTACTGATTGCAGTTGCACTTTTGTTAGCTCTAGAGCAGTGTTTTTTCCTGTTTAAGTTATATACAGTCTAGTGAAGGATATATCTTAACTGCAATTCCATGTGGGTCTGTAGCATTCAGTGAGCTATTTAACCATGTTTTTTTCTATACAAATGTACCACCTTTAAGATACAGATCATAATAATTTGTCATATATCCTTTAGTTTCTAACATTGTTGTATGACCATTTACCAGATGAATTTTTTTATCCTTTTCCAATACTGAACCTGCTTTGAGGACTGCATGTATAATTGTGGCTGTTTATGTGTATTTGCTTGGGCACTTGTGACTGAACTACCTACTAAGGTATTTGCTTCTTCTCTCTCCTTGCTTGCTGTCTTGTTTTATTTTGTCTACTCTCAGTCCTTATCCTTTGACTATCCCAACATTTATTTTATTTTATTTATTTATTTAACATTTGTTGACCGGGAAAGTCCAACTAGGTTCCACAGAGCCTGTTTTCAGTGGAGGCCCGGGGAGAAATGCTCCATCCCAGGAATAACTTATTCTAATGACTACTGTCCTTACCTTGTTACTATAGTTCTCTCTTGCACCTCTTGTCTTGCTATAATCTTCCACTATCCCCCGTGGACATCTTCCACTCTACTTCTCAGTAATTCTTCAACTACCCTAACCTAACATATCAGTCAGCATTCCACTGATTGTTCTCCTTGTCTGCTTCACTCACTTGTCTCTACCCGCTCCATTCGCCCTCCGGGTTCACTCCACGCCCCTACTCTGCCCCCAATTCCCACCCACTACCTGTGGTCCTACATTTATTCCTCTAGAACCACCCCCCCATCATATCTGCTCCAATCCAGCAGATCATCTAATTAGCACTCCCAACCCTCCTTATACACAACACATCACCTATTATTACCTCACTCCCCCATCCCTCCTCCTTACATTGTCTCACCTATTGATTTATCTCCTAACCTGTTCACACTTCCTTACCTCCCATTCTTCTTCCACTGTACAATCTTATAGAATGGTAATTTTAACCGCCCCACACCAAATACAAATATTACTCTTAGTGTCACTCTTTCCCCCTCTAACTATTGCCTATCTGCTAATCTCCTACGAACAAACATTGTATCCCTCCCTCCCTTCCCTTACCCTCCAAACACACTTTAACACCACCATTGGCTACCTCCCAAAAGTTCGTAAATATCACATCCAAACCCTGCTACCTACAATCCAAATATCATAGACTAGTACACATTACATATACCAATCAAAATACTAGAAAGTTATTTGACTATTATTATAAGCCTCGGCACCCTATAAATAAAATATACCTCCACTCTTTACTAGATGGGGACATAGATTCCAACCCCAGCCCAAACACTGCACTTCCTACTGAGAAATGCAACTCTAGCAACAGTAATACCCAAGCCCCTACTAAACCTAACTCTTTCTATATAGCTCATCTCAATATACGTAGCATCAAAAATAAAATTGCCCACCTCCACACCCTCCTAGATGTCCACCTATTTGACATCTTCTGTTTATCTGAAACATGGCCAAAACCTACAACTAATGACAATGAAGTCACCCCTCCTGGTTACAATATTCTTAGACTAGACCGCACAGCCAAAAAGGAAGGAGGGGTAGCAATCCTTTATAAAGCAGAGCTACAAATCAGCACTGCAAGCCTTAAACCACCTTCAGACAATAATGCTGAAATCCTCATTCTAAATTTCAGGTCCACTCATGTAAACCCATATACATCGTCTGTAGATACCTTCCTCCAGGAAATAAAATTAACACCCTTGAAAAAATCCTTAACTGTCTTTCTATTAATTTCCCGCTAGAAACTATAGTCCTTGGAGACTTTAATATAGACTGGAACTCCTGTAGTAATTTAAACCCTACCACCCACATTAACCTATATGGCTTTTCGCAAAATATTAACTCTCCTACTAGAATTAATAAACCCAATCACAATGAAAAGTACCTTAGACTGGATTCTGACTAATACTCCTCACTGAACATATAAAGTAGGAACCCTACCAGATGACCTAAGTGACCACTCACTAACTTACATTATCAGGCATAAAACGAACCTAACTTATCCAAACACTTTCAGGACAAAACGTACCAAAAAGCATTTTAACCCTGAACTCTTCCAAACAGAACTCAGACACTGTAATTGGTCACCACTTAAATCACTCCCACTAAATGAAGCTGTGGAATACTTTAATTGCACATTCTTAGCCATCCTTGACCAAGATGCCCCAATTCACTCCATTAGAAATAAAACTAAACCTGCCCCTTGGCTCTCAAATGCTACTAGGCAAAAAATCCTTCTTAGAAACAAATCATGGGCTAAATGGCTTAATACTAAGGATCCTACAGATCACCAAACCTTTAGACAACTTAGAAATAATGCAATAAAAGCTATCCTCTTAGACAAAAAATACTATTATTTCCAACTACAACAAACTTACCAAAAGAAACCACAAATGTTTTGGACTAGCAACAACAAACTACTATACCCAGGACAATCTATCACACCTAACCCACAAGGCTATAACCCTGAGAATCCCACTTATACTGCTAATGCCTTCAATTCTTTATTCACAGAGCCATCCAAACTCTTGCTAGTCAATTATCTCCAGATACCTCAAATCTACCTACATCTACTACAAGCCCACCTCCATCATTTCAGTTACAACCAGTTTCTACTTCTTTTATTTGCTCCCTTCTCCAAAAACTAAAACCTACCAGCCCCTCAGCTGTCCATCTCCCAGCAGAATACCTGCAAAAAGGGGCTAAAGCCATAGCCTATCCCATCTCCATTCTTGTTAACTGAACCATAAGTGAAGCAACTATCCCATCTATCTGGAAAATTTCTCATATCATCCCACTACATAAAGGTGGGAACTCCTATGGCTTTTCTTACTACTGTTCTATAGCTCTACTATCTCCCCTAGCAAAAATAATGGATAAATGTATCCATAATCAATTACTTAACCACCTACTCCAAAATAACTTGCCAACTGTCAGCATGGATTCACTACCATTGCCCTCCTATCCTTCACAGACTGCATTAACAAAAACTGTAACAACAATACTCTTTTTCCTCTGCAGTCTTTATTGATTTATCTGAAGCTTTCGATATGGTCAATCACCAGCTCCTCATAGATATACTGAAATCCCTTTCACTTGAACCCCTAGCAATAAATTGGTTTAAATCTTACTTGGACAATAGACAACAGGCTGCACTATGGGACAATAAACTATCTAACCACCTTCCCATTTCCCTTGGTGTTCCTCAGGGCTCCATATTAGGCCCAATACTATTTTCCATCTTTATCAATGACCTTCACTCTGGAATTCCTCATACCACCTGCATTCAATACGCAGATGACTCTACAATAATCTGTTCAGCCACTTCTCCAACTGAACTACAGTCCCTTACCCAAAATGCATTCAGTACTGTAGAACAATGTTTTTTTTAACTGCTGCCTCCTCCTATACCCCCCAAAAAACTAAACTTTTATTGTCCACTCCAACCCGAAAGTTCACCCTCATAAATTTCTCACTCGCATATAATAATGGCACCCTCATATCTCCTGAACCAATCACCAAACTTCTAGGAATAACAATAGATAGCAACCTCAACTCTGATACTCATATAAACAGCAACAAAAAATTGGGGTCCCTCTACAGAATTAAACCCTTTCTTACTCCAGTAGCCAGGACCTATAGCCAGAACTCATTTAATCTCCACTCTACTCTATGCTTCACCTATCTATACTAACCTTTTTAAGAACAGCCTAAATAAACTGGCAATCTCCTATAATAATATTGCCAGATTTGCAACTGCCACTCTTTTTAGAACGCATCACTGCCTTAATCTAAAGAAACACGGATGGCTTGAATTTCCAAACCAAGTTCAATTTCACCAGCTTATTATAGCCCATAAAACCCTTTACCAAGCCACCAATACTCCAGTACTCACTAGCATCATTACCCCTTTCAACAATCTTAAGAATTTACGATCCTCAAACAAATTACTTGTCAATAATTGCAAATCCAAACACTTGACAGGAGCCTCCCTGTTCTCTGATGCTGTTGGAAAGCACTGGAATCTTCTACCCACTGAACTTTTATCTCTGTCTTCATTAACTCTTTTTAAACAGAAGCTTAAACTATTCCTCCATACTCATTGTTATGCCTCTGTACTAATGCTGACTAATTTTCTTCCTTTACACTAATGAATACTCTTCACCTTTATAGACTTATCCTTAAAAAAAACAAAGACTATGTCATGATAATTTAAATTATGTATATTTGTATAGAGTAACATCTCCTGTATATTACCTATTACTATTTGAGTTATACTTATGATGAGTACTGTACTTTATATTACCAACAGCTGTTTAACTTTGGACTGTTGCAACTTTCTATATTGTACTTTGTATCTGTCCTGGAGCTTATCTCCCTGTCTTTTGTATCTGTCTTGGAGCTTTTCTCACCGGGCCTCTACAGAGAATGGACATGTATCCAGTTAGACTAGCCCGGTCAATAAATGTAAAATAAATAAAAAATAAATAAAGATCAGTAGAAATAAGACAACAGACAGGCCTTGGCACAAAGTATAAGACAGTGTGACTACAGTTAAAGTATCTCAATGGACGTGAGAATGATTAGGTTCATTTGTAAAGAATTTCATACAGGAGTGCCTGCATCTGTGTACTACAAGGCTTTGAAAATAGTGCTTAGCTCTGAATATCCCAGCAGAGAAAAGATAACCAGTAGGAAATTTGGTAGGAATTCGGCTACAAATGCCTATTTCCAGAATACAGCAACAATTTAATTCTCAATCAGAAAACTCCCCCTCCACACATGCAGTCAGCCTAATTCTTAGATGCTAACGTTATATGTTATAAAATAGCAGCAAAAGAAATGAAAAACATATCAAAACACTTTAGCAAAGCAGCTGCAGTCAGGTGACCTTATAAACACAATAGAACCGTTTATTTCTAACCAAATAGTAAAATGGTGGTGGTGCTGCGGTAGCTTTGTCGCCTCACAGTAGGACATTGTCCTGTTCAATTCTCAGCTAGAGCGTCTTCTGTGTGGAGACCTGCGTGAATGGGTGTACCTTTGTTGAAGGTTGTGCATCAGAGCGGACAACTCTGCATGTAAAAATCTACTGCCAATCATTAGCGGACTGGAGTTCCGCTGTGGCGACCCCTAACTGGGAAAAGCCGAAAGACACAACAACACAACAGTAGATGGAATAAAATGGCACTTAACTATATAAATCACTAGGTGGCTGTAACTGCAAAAGAAAACAAGTACTTTCCTCATGTTTAGAAAAGGAATTGACTCTAAACTTTAAATTTTCTAGCTTTAGAGCATGAGCTCTGTGTGCAGATTTCTGAAGTCTATAAACTATTGCCTAGCTTTGACCCAAATCTCCTAAACTCAAAAATGGGCTATCAGGTATATCACAGAAGGAATAAATAAACAAATGAATAAATAAATGGGAAGCCTTTTGAGGAGCATGTCTTAAAGCAGTTACAACAATTAAAAAAAAACATTATTTTTTTTACCACCGGCCCTTGATTCCTCGATCTTGCTTTTCACAAATAGCAGTTTATATTATTTGATTGTGTCAATGAATCTTATTAGTGAACAAATCTGCTTGTGTTTTGATACCAAGGCTCTCCAGCTTCAGAAGGCACAGGGGAACATTATTACCACATTAATGGTCAGGAGCACAATTTGCAGAAAATTATATACAAAAAAGAACAATTTATTGCAACAAAATGCAGTGATAGACATGTTGCAACAAATTCTTCAGGAAATACTCGCACTGTTTATTTTTGGCCTGCATTTCAAAATCAGATATTCTGATTAGTTACAAAACTGTTAAAAACTGAATAGACCTTGACTGGAGTTCAGAAAGTTATAATCTCCAGCATTATTTGAGTGATACACCTGAGTCCAGTAGTGCACCAGTGATATATTTTATCAGAGGCATAATAAAGCTGCACTGAACAGTATCTCATTAGAAGCTCATTGTCACATGGTGTTAACTGAGCTAGTGCCTTCTACCAACTCAAAGAACACAACTGCACAGGCGCTAAGATTTGCACGTGCACACAAACACCCTCGATGCTCATGCACTGATACAAGCACAGACCCACATGTACACACCAATACTCATGAGCACATGCATGCACATACACACACAACTGGCTTTGTAGTACTAACCTGCTGTGACATTAATAGCGGTCCCACTCCTGCCATAAAAATTATTGCAAATATGCCATCAAAAGGAAGTGCATTCTTTCTTTTATTCACATCTACAATAGTGTGGCAGAGCTATTCTTTAAGTTGCTACAGTGATGTTCCAGTACAAGTGAATAATCCTTGATAAGTGCATATCTAATTAGCATTAGTTGTGTCCCTGGCCTGCCACATCCACATGCAGCTTTGGCTAGTAAGACTGGTGTAGTGCTGCATACTGGTTCTCTTATCAGTGTTGTTGCACTGTCTCTGAATCAGAAACCTAGATTGTATTAAACAAACTTGAATGAACATGTTTCCACATTGCATTCCACTTTGCATAATCCCAGCAATAATTCCTACATTTGCACTGGAAGAGAAAAAAAGATTTAAGAGATACTAATAGATGTAGTCTGTAATGACTGTAGCTAGGGAACAGATACAGAAAACTGACTCTGTATTAAACTGTCATGTCCACTGGAGACAAAGCAATGTATCTTAAATGGAAGCATTACAAAAAATAGGAGGAGAAGGAATTTAAAAAGCAGAAAATGCATTTTCCACTGGATGCTGGTGTCTTGGCAGCAGCTCTGTGAATCACAAGGAAAAAGCAGATGCCTACAAGCATGCTTAACAGATCTTAGCGAAACACCTTAGAGGCATTACTAGGACGGAGTCTATTACCGTAATATGAAAGTCACTACTTATACTGAGAAGAAAATATGTGCGTGAGTGCAGTTAGAAATTTGATGTGACATAGGCTGCAATAGTGCAAAATAAAGATTTAATAAATGTTAAATTGGACAGGAAGATGGTCTGAGTTATTCGTCAAGACCACCTGAAAGGTTAATTACTGAAAGATGCCATCTTATTCACCCCAGAAATATAAGGTGATGAATTTTAAAACTCTTCTAGATGGGAAGAGCACATCATAAACAAATCTAGCTTTGTTTCATGTTATGTCCAAAATATTAATCTTTGCCTTGCTCTCTTGAAGGGTCATACCAGCTTAGCGTCTTAGAGAAGGAAAACGTGTGAAGGTAAAACAAGTTGAGATGCTGATTAGGTGTGGCCTGACTGCCTCTTTGCAGTATGTTTAATTCACATATAGTTAATAATAAAAAATGATACCTGATTAATAAGTTAACTGGAGTTTAATGAGGTAACTGGTCTGGAAACTGGTAAAACACTGAATTAAAGCATTAGTAGCTGCAGATTTATCATGATTCTCAATCCATCACTTAAGTATCGAACTCCATATCTGCATCCAAGGGGTTGATTTTTATATTTTTTTCCCATTAAGTCAGGAACATGACCTCCATGTTTCTGTCCAGCAAAATAACTTTTCATAAGCTATGATACTGATTTTTACACTTTTATTAGGCCCTAGAAGTTATACTATATATGCTATCTAAGGCCTTTGGTTACATTAAGGATCTAGTGATTTGAGGTAAATAAAGATGACTTTGTTTTACCTGAACTTCTGCACAGCAGCTCAGTGTTCAAAGTACCTGCATACCATGCTGCCTCAAGTTTGCACAATGCCTGCATATGCACTTAAGAAGAATAGGAACAAATAAAATGTGGATCATCCAGCTTGTATGACAACATATGAAAAAGTTCAGATTACACTGCTCCCAGTTTAGCTCGGTTTCTTTGAATGAAATCAGCGATGGAGTTATTTCATTCAAGTCTGTTGATTTAACATAGTGCAGTCTGCTGAGAAGAATGGTGTCTGTCAGAATTACAATAACATGATGAAATATAACTTTTTCACAAGACAAATGCTTGAAACTGTATTACTGAAGTAAATTTAAAGGTGTATGAATAAGTGCTAAAAAAGTAAAAAAAAAATAAAAAAAAAATAAAGTGTTCTTGGCTTCCCAGTGTAATATGTAAAATGAAAATGTGGAAAATGGCATGTAATAGTACTTTGGCTACTGTAGAAATGCATTACTGTTTAAAAAAAGAACAACAATAGTACTCGACAGATCAAACCTTAGTGTACGTCTAATGTGTGGTTTTACAATTACCCGAGAGAGTACTCAAATATTGGGGGGGGGGGCAAATGGTTGTAACAAAGGAAATCATTTTTTTGAGCTGGGACACAGGATATGAAATGCCTAGACATAGTAGTTCTGTTAACTGCCAAAATTGCTAGAAAATGGAATTCCAAGTCTAAACCAACTGTATGTGAAATCTTGAATGTTGAAAGATAAAAACGTGTTAAGGGATCTTAAGAAAATAAAAGGAGCAAATCAGATTAGAATAAATGGAGTGTGTGGGAACAATGCATTCAGAATAAATGAGGAGGAGTGGGTTTAAGGGAAGGCATGAACATAATTTAATGCTGGACTAATGACAGTTACAAAGTAAGAAAACATATGTAATATATGTAAAAGGAAAAATGTTAATATATTTGTTTTCTTTTCTGTTAAAAAATGTGTGCCTGCGCCTTCAATGAAAATTTAATAAAGGTGTTTAAAAACTTACCTGAGGGATGTTAAGAAATTGCAGCTATGTGTTAGCTTTATGGTAACCAGGTGTTTGGAGTATAATGCCTACTTTGCCATTTGTCTGTAGTCTGCAAAGTCTGATGCATAAAGACTACCCTCTCTACCCTATTCAAGGAGAGAACTATTGTTATAGTTTAGAAAATGCTTCTTTACAAGTTCCATGATTATAATGACTATACAGTTCAAATGTTTTTTAAATTTTCAGCACATTAAATCTACATATAGAGTATTGCTGCAAACATTTTTGAGACTTGTCTGATAAATAGACTGGAAACATGCTTTAGAGTTTTGATTTAAGGATTTACTTTTCAGTCTCTCTTAATTTGGTAGTCAGTATTATAAATATCTGTTTAACTGGTTTATCTGTTGGTCATTTTTATTATTGTATTCAAGTTTTGTCTTCCAAAATGTTTAGGTATTAGAGCAAAAAATATATATGATAGCAGGATAAAGGCTGGTAAGACAAAAATAAGAATAAATTAAATGAAGAAATATCAAACCAACAGGCTCAAATCCAAGAGCTTTAATAGATGTATCCAAAAGAGTGGTAAGCACTTTCACGGTGACCACACCGCTTCATCAGACAACATTAACTAAGATATACAAGTCTTTTATACAAAGTGTGACCAGTAAAAAGCCCTTAATTATGATGTCATCCAAAAGTTACAAAATTTTTTAAAAGAACACATACTGCAGAAAACACATTCATATATCATGAATAAAAACAGCTATAAAATGTATGCAAACATATTACACTTATAAAAATATATATAAAAATAAAACATTATTTATGTCTAAGTCTACGTCCTTTCAGGAAGGGTTTCAATGCAAAAAAAACCCATTTAGACCAGGTAGTTTTTCTGCATTCAACAATAAAATCCACTTCTGTTCTATAGTTTCAGTGTGATTTTTTAAATCACCTCCTCTTAAATTAGTGTCTAAAACTTGCAATACAAAAAACCTAAATGAGTGTGTGGTACCATGGCTCATAATATGTGCTGCTAAGGCATTACTATCTTTTTTTATTCTTTATGTGTCTCTGATGTTCAATGATCCTATCCTTAAAGGATATATTTCCCTTGATAACATAAAATGCATGACATAGTTGACAGAAGGAAAAATATACAAGGTTATATGTTTTGCAGTCAGCATAAAATCAACATTAATTGTGAATCTTAAAACTGGGTGTGTGT
>NC_056743.1:109739763-109824763 GCF_019279795.1 Protopterus annectens
AAAAAAAACTCTAGAAAGCAAACAGACTTTTAGATGGTACATTTTTTTTTTAGTTAAGCAAACCCAAAGTTCCATCCTTTACAGTGAGTTTCCAGTGAAATTACTCTGGATTCCAAATACCAGGACTTCATCTGACTCTATCCAGTCATCAAATCAAGACTCGCATTTCTTATCTGACTGCTCCAACTTCAGTCTGTCTCTGTTTTTTTAATCCTTAAGTTCCCCAGACTCCTCTCGAGCATTCAACGAGCAACCTCTAACATTTTTTGAACTCTTCAGCATTGTAAGGTCTCTGGCATGCAGTTTCCCCTTGTTACCTGTTTTCCCATCTTCCAGATATCCACTAGGCATTTTCCCAGTGGAACCATCACTGTGTGTGTGTGTGTGTGTGTGTGTGTGTGTGTGTGTGTGTGTGTGTGTATATATATATATATATATATATATATATATATAAATGAAGGGTATATACATATATGTGTGTGTATATATTACACCCAGATGATATAGCCAACCTTGGTTTTAGTTGTCAGTTAAATTTGCACTGCTGTATTCACACTACAGTCTCTGATATCCAGAATTTTAAATGTTTTTTTATTAGACATGTTCATATACAAGTAGAAAGTATGTGTGTGTGTGTGTGTGTATGTGTGTGTGGAGGGGGTGCACTACCCCACCCCCACCCACCCATGTAAATGCATATTTCATTTAATTTAGTTTGTTTTGTGGTTGTATGCCTGGGTGTTTGGGGGTGTGTTAGTTGTATAGTTTTGTTTAAATTTGTTGGGCTTTGGTATGGTTACCTGGTTGCAATGCATAGCTGTGTGCTTTGCAATTCCTATAATAAATTGTAATACACCAGTAACAGATTCTCTGCAATTTATGGACCATTTGTGATCCATTATGAGTATGGGTTACTGCAGAAGTTAATATTTGCCAACATACAGCTTCTGAATCAGGTTGATGGATTTCTCAGCTTTCTGTCTACAGTGCTCCTTTAAGACAGACTCAGATAATTAAAGCTTTCTTTGACGGTTATACTTTTCTTTTCTGTAATATAATACTTGTCTTTTATTTGAAGTAATTAGTAACTCATTAGAACAAAGCTTTCCTTAATGCAAAACTAATTACTTCAGTTATTTTGTGAGTGTTATTCAAGACTATTGTATCCGGAGTGATTACATTACTGAACCCAAAATGACTCAGTCTAATGGTTGAAACAACACAAGACAATTCTGTAAAGTTAAGGAAGGTTTGATGTATTTAAATTATTCTTATACATTTTAAAGTTAGAAATCAGCAGTGAAAATTGTCCAAGGTTTTTCTAAGGTTGCCATTTCAAGAAGATTTTTTAACAGCAATTTTATCACTGTAATATGCATTTTCCCTGTCAAGTACTGTATAACATTAACAGTACTTATAGATGTTGGTACATCTTTTAAATCTGAGCCAATGCACTGTCAAATGTAGACGTCCTGTTAGACTGACCACAACATTTCTGTGTACTTTTTTTCCTTTCCATGTCTGTGAACCATTAACCTTGTCCCTCCACACACAGACACACACACACACACACACACACACACACACACACACACACACACACACATACACACACACACACGAGAAATGCCAGCATGCGGTTGTGAGCCAGCTGGTAGTCCACATCAACGTATCCATGGAGGATGCAGACAACAAGGGTGTTTGGTTTTAGGTCCTAACCTCAACCTGGCTGAAGCTGGTACTCGTTTCACCACAAGGCCTACAATGAGAGTTTGCACATGTGCATGTTCCCAGCTACAGTGTCCATAGTGGGGAACTTACTGCATTTTTTGTGCCCTTAAGTCTTGATCTCCAAGTGTCAGCTTGCAAGTTGTGAACAGCAGACCGAAGCCACCACTCCTAGGCAACCATCCCAAGAAACTGGAAATGCATGAATCATGAAGAAACAATCCCAGTGGGGACCCTGCAGCATTCTACCACAGTGGGTGGGGGGTAGCTCAGATATCTGCCTTGAGAATACCCCATTAGTTTCTTGATGCCATACTGCATCATATGGGAAAACACTTGTGGTTCCCATGTACCCCAGAATAGTGTGAAAAAAACATACAGGATTTCTGAAGTAGTCCATTTCTCTGAGGTACTGGAGATCTTAGACTATACACACACTGAAATAACCATCCCATATGCTGAACTGGGAAGGGCGTGCATGAAGTGCATAGGTCATACATGAAGTGCATAGGTCATCAGTCCAACTGCCAGTTAGTCTGTAATGCATGGGGCATCATCTACAATGTGTGTACATGCCAACCAGGCACATATCACAACTCCCATATATGGCACACTTGTGACTTGTACCAATGGTTGGCAAGGGGTGACTTCCCTCTGGAACATCTTGCAGGTGATGCTGGATATGCCCTGGAACTCTGGCTCATTACACCCATAAGGAATCCACAAACTCAGACTATGGATACAAGAGTGCTCATACATAAAGATTACTGTGTGTGTGTTTGGGCTGCTGAAGGCATGCTTTCACTTTCTAAATTTGTCTAGCAATGTCCTGCAGTATGACCATAGCACATGTGCAAATGTACAGCAAGTGTGTGCAGTGTTACAGAATATCATACTTAAGAAGTAGTTGCAGCAGGGTGGGCACTTGAGTGTTGGACTGCTGACCCTTCGAGACTGTGGAGGCTGGGCTATATAAGGAGTTAGTAGGGATGCTAGTCACAGGGGATAATATTGCCAGACTGGCAGAAAGGGATCAGACTGCACATAGCATCAAAGCACTAGATTCTCTACAGTAAAAGTAATGCATGCAAAATCAATACCAGACTGTGTATACCCATGCACAGGATGGGCCACACTGTGAATCTGTCATAATCAACCCAGTAACAATGTACTGCAAAGCGGAAGGTACAATTATTTGCCCAGGTGGAGAAGGGAGCACAGGAGCAGATGTCTTTCAGAGAGAAGTGTGAGTGCTGAGATGTATGAAAGTAAAACCTGCTTTTGTGTCTAGTCAGTCCTATGGTGAAGGGAGACCTTTAACATAATACTCTTTGCAAAAGACTAGTGTCAGTGGAGATGTGTGGTATACTGGGAGCTATAGCTGGAGTTTGGATGTGCCAAGATAAAACCACAGCAGTAGTTGCCACAGACTCTCTACCCATGACAGTTGGCTCTGACAGCTGTGCACTGGGTATAACATGACTTAGGCTAGATGCTGGTATGATGTGTAATCTTAATTGATAATTGCTGAAGGATATGTCACTGTGGCCATGGCCAAAACCAGAGGTATAGGATTTTCTGGGAGTAGACACCTCTAAAACAGATGCTGCCATAGAAGGGCAAGCAGTTTGGAAGTTGCATATTGTCATCCAGGCTTCCATTTTAGGTGTAGCAGCTGCCCGGCTTGGAGGACAGCTCATCACCCCTGGCAGGAGGTTCCGGGAAGACGATACCCATTCCAGTGTGTAATAGTCTATCCAAGCAATTATACATGAGACCTGCAATAATGTAGGTAATCATGCATACCATGCATCACCCTCATTATTTATGACCTGGCTGTGATAGGTCTGTACATAAGCTGAGTTGCAGCAACTGCCATGTCAACATTTGGGGGTGGGTGATAACACTGTGTCCAGTGAGCACCATTACCTCAGCTGATGTGTGGACCTCTGTCAGTAGGTGTTAGAGGCTAATTCTGACATCTGTCTACTAGGTGCAAACACCTACTTGATAGTTTCCTCATTAACCTGTCCTCCCTTGTAGCCTATGCATCCACAGGCATAGTCTACGTCCATGGTTTTGCTGACAGTTTAGTGGTCACATTCACTGTGTCCAACACACAACTCTGTACTCCCTGACTTCTAACTTATCCCTGCCATTATTAGATGGGGCAGTTCCACACTGCTGGTGCAAGATAATGAATCACCTGTGAACATGCTAAAGCACAAAATATCCAGTGTAAGTATGACTCAGTACAGAAGCATTTATGCAACTGTGTTTTACAAATATTAACCTGATAAGTAGTATTTCAGTTGTTTACCATGTACAGATGGCTGTGGATGTTTAACCCTGCTGCACCTGTCTGTATACCTTGTACAGATGGCTGTGGATGTTGAACCCCTGCTACAACTGTCTGTATACCTTGTATGGATGGCTGTGGATGTTTAACCCTGCTGCACCTGTCTGTATACCTTGTATGGATGGCTGTGGATGTTGAACCCCTGCTACAACTGTCTGTATACCTTGTATGGATGGCTGTGGATGTTTAACCCCTGCTACAACTGTCTGTATACCTTGTATGGATGGCTGTGGATGTTTAACCCTGCTGCACCTGTCTGTATGCCTTGTATGGATGGCTGTGGATGTTTAACCCTGCTGCACCTGTCTGTATACCTTGTATGGATGGCTGTGGATGTTTAACCCTGCTGCACCTGTCTGTATACCTTGTATGGATGGCTGTGGATGTTTAACCCTGCTGCACCTGTCTGTATGCCTTGTATGGATGGCTGTGGATGTTTAACCCTGCTGCACCTGTCTGTATACCTTGTATGGATGGCTGTGGATGTTTAACCCTGCTGCACCTGTCTGTATACCTTGTATGGATGGCTGTGGATGTTTAACCCTGCTGCACCTGTCTGTATACCTTGTATGGATGGCTGTGGATGTTTAACCCTGCTGCACCTGTCTGTATACCTTGTATGGATGGCTGTGGATGTTTAACCCTGCTGCACCTGTCTGTATACCTTGTATGGATGGCTGTGGATGTTTAACCCCTGCTACAACTGTCTGTATACCTTGTATGGATGGCTGTGGATGTTGAACCCCTGCTACAACTGTCTGTATACCTTGTATGGATGGCTGTGGATGTTTAACCCTGCTGCACCTGTCTGTATACCTTGTATGGATGGCTGTGGATGTTTAACCCTGCTGCACCTGTCTGTATACCTTGTATGGATGGCTGTGGATGTTTAACCCTGCTGCACCTGTCTGTATGCCTTGTATGGATGGCTGTGGATGTTTAACCCTGCTGCACCTGTCTGTATGCCTTGTATGGATGGCTGTGGATGTTGAACCCCTGCTACAACTGTCTGTATACCTTGTATGGATGGCTGTGGATGTTGAACCCCTGCTACAACTGTCTGTATACCTTGTATGGATGGCTGTGGATGTTTAACCCTGCTGCACCTGTCTGTATGCCTTGTATGGATGGCTGTGGATGTTGAACCCCTGCTACACCTGTCTGTATACCTTGTACAGATGGCTGCTCTGTTGAACCCCTGCTGCACCTGTATATTATGTGTCGGATAGCTGTAATAATTTTGTCAGTGCATGGATGCAGAGGTGTTGCAGTTATTTCACAGAAATCCATGTACATACCTGGGGCACCTTCAGTGGCATAAGCTAGTAACAGACATCCACATGAGTTGAGCAGCATTGCAATGCAGTTTGCACATAAAACATAGGGTGTAACTATAAGGATCTGAGTAGTTCCCAATATAACAAAATTACAATGTTACCTATTCTTATAGAAATTTAGACCCCAAAGATGTTGTTCTGATAGATCATTGTTGGTTTTACTTCATTCTGGTGGTATGTAACCACCAACTGCTGTGTGCTTTCTTGATAACTTTTCTTTCACTGCTTCATTTACTTTACTGCTTCATTTACTTCACAACATGTAAATGATGTGCTTTGCGCACTAGAAGTGGGGCATTCTGTGGGTGCAAGTCATATCTGGGTTGTATGTTTTCTCTTTCTCTTTCTGCAAGTGTGTAACAACCACATGTGTGTTTCTCTGACACCTTATGCCTCATTGATTTTGTAGCTGCCTCTATAAATTAAATGTTTTGCGCACTGTGGGGGGGGGGGGTCTGTGTGTGTGTCAGGAGGTTGCGCGTTTATCTTCTTCCACAGGAGTTGCATATAGGCATATCGTTTGAACAGGGTAGTTGTTTCCTGATATTTGCATTATAATAAAGTAAAGTGGACCGGACCGAATCTCTTATAACTGCATGTGGTCAGTGTATTCATTCTTTTTTCTCTCTCACCCATTATGTATTTTTTTCTGTTTATCTTCTATTAGTTTACATTTTATGTATGATGTCTCCTTCTTCATTGTTACCCACATCACTGATTGTGTCATCACTTGTCTTTGTAGTCTTGTATATCCATTTGTGTGCCCCGATACCTACTCTGCTCTCCTGGCTTCATATTACTTCCCTTATGACCTTATTACTTTCTTCACATTATATTCTCCACACACACACACACACACATAAATAAGATATATATATATATATATATATATATATATATATATATATATATCTAGGGAGAGAGAGGCTTACTATCATATTCTCGCACCAACATTGTGCAAGTGTTCAGATTTCTGAATCAGAATATCAGAAATCACAAGAATGAACCAAATGTAGAATGAAGTATTTCAGTAAAGTTGAAATCTCAGAAATGTCCACTTTACCAAAAATACTACACTTGTGATCAAATGTAACAACATTTTTGGAGGGGGCCAAGCAACCCTGCACCTGGGGGGACTGCGCTACCCACAACCCCTGCTACTTGTTTATACAAACTCCAAGATTGGACTACAATGAGAGAAAGGGTACATTACCAATCCCCACCATTGTGTGATCTACATTCATAATGTTGAAATGCACAACAGCGAATGCACACTAGGATTCGCTGTTGTACATTTCAACATTTTTTTTTTTCATTATTTCAGGATGTCGAATTGGGCGATTGGACATAACAGAATTTGAACAACGTCAGATCGCCCTTGTGATAGTACACCTAAAATATATATATATATATATATATATATATATATATATATATATATATATATATATATATATATATATATAGAGAGAGATATAGGTAGATCTATAGAGGTATAGCTGGATAGATCTATAGACATATATTATTGCCATAAAAACATACATTGGCACACAAGCTTTATGACCCTGTAGGGCTGCCACCAGGGTTGCCAGATGTCCCTATTTGGGCGGGACTGTCCCGAGATCAGCAGCCTGATCCCGAGTTCCGCCCTGCCGGTTTAAATCCCGGCCAGCCTCCGCTTTGTTTTTTTTTATTGATAGTCCCGTATACCTGGCATATGGGCCAATCAAAAATTGCTAAACATGGAGCTTCTTGTGTTCCGCATTAAACACGAGAAGCTCCGTGTTTAACGATTTTTGATTGGCCCATATGCCGGTATACGGGCCAATCAAAAATCGCTAAACACGGAGCTACTTGTGTTGAATGCGGAACTGCAATGCATTAAACACGAGAAGCTCCGTGTTTAGTGCAGAGCTACTGAGCTACTGTTCTTTAATGTGTGTTCCACATTAAAGACCTTTTTTTTTTTTGGTCTTCACTTGCTGTGAGAGACCTTTTTTTTTTTTTTTTTTTTTTTTGTCCCTACCTGGGGGGCTGGAAATCTAGCAACCCTGGCTGCCACACACCTTCTTTCAGTTGTGAATGAAATCTCACTGTGCACCCTCAAGGCTTGTGCTCGACACATGAGCACTACTGCACCTTGTACTTGTAGGCACACCATATTCCTATATGCTCTACACACAGTTCTTGCTGCAGCCAAAGCCAGGATATTTAATGAGTTGTTCACCATGCACCAGTGCCAGGGCACATTCATTGTTAATTAGCATTGGGGCTTAATGTGCATGCACAGGAAACAGATGAGGTGGCTGTAGTCGTGGCCTCAATATTTCAGAATCCCAGAGTCAGTTTATTTCCATCTTTCCTAAAACAGAAGCAGCAGAAAGTCATTTGACAAAATTATCTGGTAGCACAATGAATATTAAGTATATATGCTCTGTAACAACTACTGGGATCTTATCTAGAAACAATGTAGTTAAAAAAAATGTATAATTGCATCACATCTTCCATGTTGTTTTTTATATAACATCATAGTTGACTTTTATGAAAGGTTCCCTCATAACACCCAGTTTTGTGCAGTTTTTAACACAATATAATGCAGGAGTCTTTTTCTCCCATTAATTCTGTACTTAATGATATGGAATAATTTAACCTTAGCTGAAATTTAGAATGCGCAGCAAGCTTAACCAGCATCTCTCCTACAACCCTTTCTTTTCCTGCATTCTGTTAAGTGATGTGCATATATCTTGTATATACAGTTGCATATTTCTGACAGTTAACTTCCTCAGAATGTAGTTTTTTTTTTTGCAGTCTGATTTTTACTAGCATTTTTAAGGACACAAATACAGAATCAATTACAAGTCGCACAATGCAAATAGGTTTAAAACAAATAAGTGAAAACATTTCATACAACCTAGTTAGGCACACATACAATCAGTCCTATATAACAAAACGAAATATTAACCTTCATTAAACAAGTGATTAGGAGATTAACAGACAGAAAGGTAGCAAACATTTTTGACAAGTATTTATTTTGCAGGATTATGGAAGTGTATCAGTACGCCTAAAACCTATTTGATTTGACTATATACAATATAAACACACGACTGTCACTGAATGAAAGGGTATTAGTATAAGGAAGGTAGATGTTAGTGCTTGCACAAGAGTAGGAAAAGATATCGTAGGGGGTTGTATTGTTTGTGATCATTCAAGAGTTATGTTGGAGGTAGAAATTAGAGGAAAAGTATTTGTCACAAAATTAATAGTCCAAAAGAACTAAGGGAATTAGAGATATGGGGGATATGATGAGGCCCGAAGGAAGAGAGAAGAAAAAAAAAAAGGGGGAGGATGGAGGTCTACCTAAGGATGGCATTGATTAAGAGCATCTAGTAGGTTATTTCAATATTTTCGAAAATAACTTATTTTTCTTTTTGCTTGTTGTCTTAAGTTTACTTGCCAAAACATATTTAACAGCCATCAACTGGAAGTCATTCCAAGACACTTTGGATCTGTCTAGCCAGTTTAAAGTAATGTAAGTTTTGAGAAGCGCACATAGTGTCACGATAATATGTTTAGTTTCAGATTTAAATGAACCTGGATAAATATTTATTAACACCATTTCCCAGGATAGGGTTGATTTCATATATCCCACTATCTCCAGTCGTGCTCTTAGGGAGCACCATTCCTCAGAATGTAGTTTGATCAACATTCCAAGACATAAATGGAAGAGACAGCTCAGGGGATATACAGAACAGCTGCGTTTCAAAAGGCAGACGTTTAGAGAAGGTGTGTGTGTGTGTGTATACGTGTGTGTGTGTGTGTGTGTGTGTGTGTGTGTGTGTGTGTGTGTGTGTGTGTGTGTGTGTGTGTCTGTGTACGTACACACAGGTGTATGCCTAGGCATATACATTCCTTTCATTCTTTTTTGTCCTCAGCATTGTAGTCCCTGATGAATCAACACAAGATGAGTTTTACTGGAACAAAACGTGAAAAATACTAGCAGCCACATTCATACAGAAAACTAGTGATTTAAAGCACTGTAGCAGTAAAAAAAAAAATAAAAAAGGTGCATCTAAAAATATTGATAGAGGGTTAAATGAATAACAAATCCAGCTTGAAGAAAATGTAGGAATGACAGATGGAGAGATCGAAGTTCATAGAAGCAGACTAAAAACAAATTAAATTGCAGCGTATGAAATGGAAATACAGACGCTGTAAATGGCCAGTGTCTGTCAGCAGACATGCTAATTACACAAGGCTGACTCTGCTCTGGCTGCATCTTTACGTGAGTGACAGTTTTCTCTCACTCCCTTTTATTGTTTTGCTGTCACCATGGGTTTTTGATCCTCGCATAACAGGGAGCCTACAAATTACTTGCTGGTTCTCATTTATAAGCATGGAGAAAGCAGAGCTGTAAACACTTATTAGCCCCTGACAAAACAGTATCATCTACTTTCTACATCTTTGTGTTTCCTTTCTACATGAGACACAAACGTTGTACCAGAAATTTATTGATGTATAATGAAAATTAGATGCAGCCTGATAAGTGTGGGGGCTCTTTCACTGGTGGCTAATTTACTATATTTAAAGTACTGCAAAACTTTTTATATTATTGAGGTTCATTTTGAAAGCCTGAATGCAAAAATAATGCTGTCACTATGATTAATACAGTTATAATGCTGGCAAATGCATATATAAAATGTATGTTTTTAAGCTGCACTTGAACTCCACATTCTCCGTTGTCATACATTTTGTCTCTTTTAGCATAACCATTGCTCTAAGGCTATATCTTGGGAACAGACAACTCTCCTGAGCATGCTATATCCAAATACCAAATATATGAATGCCTTTGTGTGTGTGTGTGTGTGTGTGTGTGTGTGTGTGTGTGTGTATATATATATATATATATATATATATATATATATATATATGTGTGTGTGTGTGTGTGTGTGTGTGTGTGTGTATGCATGTATGTATGCGTGTGTGTATATATATAAATATATATGTATATATATATATATATATATATATATATATATATATATATATATATACATGGGTCTAGGACTATTCACTGAAAGCACATTTCACTGAAAGTCAAATGAGTGTGCACAAATCACTGAAAGCTCACTTCACTGAAAACACAATTCACTGAAACACATTTCACTGCAAGTTATGTATGGCCTTTTCCCCGCTGTAGTGCGACCCTGGAGTTAGTATATTTAGTAAGAGGGGGTGGGGGGGCACTGCCCCCCACATTTGGGGTGTGTGGGTGGCATAGCCCCCCCCACATCGTTTGAATATATATATTATGTTCAGAAAAGAGTAATTTATTGGAATTGCAAGTATCCATGTATATAGTTCAAAATATTTAAAATAGGTGGAGGGCTAAGCCCCCCACACACCCCAATATGTGGGGTGGTGATCCCCACACCCCCTTACTATACTAACTCCAGGGCCCCACATTCCAGTGGGGAAAAGGCCATATATAACTTTCAGTGATGTGTTTCAGTGAATTGTGCACAGTCACATGTGTTTCAGTAAAATGTGCTTTCAGTGAATAGTCTTAGACCTATATATACATATATATATATATATATATATATATATATATATATATATATATATATATATATATATAGTTTCACTTCATAATCTTGAAATGCTGAAATACCAAATTTCAGCATTCCGAGACCATGAAGCCGAACCATTCACAATACCGAAACCCACAATCATGAAAGTACATACACCATTCTACCCACAGCACACAAACTATACAACCCTACACTACAGATTAGCAGAGGGGGCAAGCACCCCTGCACCCCCATGTGGGGGGCTGTGTACCCCACAACCCCTACTTATATATATACCAACTTCAAGATTGCACATAACATAAAAAAAAAAAAAAAATCACACCATGGCATTCTCCATTCACTCTCACACAAAAACACATCACACATATACAAACACCAACAAATCCAACACTCATACTTACACCTCCCTACCCTTACCCACACACACACACACAAATGTACAAAAACACACACAAACACTCACTCATCTGCAATTTTAGGCACCGTAACACTACACACAACGTACCAGAAATGCATAAGTGCGGATTCGAGATATTCGAATTCGCTCTTACACACTTTCGGCTTCATGGTCTCGGAATGCTGAAGTTCGGTATTTCAGTATTTCGAGATTATGAATTGAAACTATATATATATATATATATATATATATATATATATATATATATATAAATGTGTGTGTATGGATATATAGATATATATAGATACAGTACATATATATATATATATATATATATATATATATATATATATAGAGAGAGAGAGAGAGATAGGTATATAGATATATATAATCTATAGGTATATAGATACTGTATATAGATATATAAATATATAGATATATGTGTGTGTATATGTTAAGCCTGCTTTTTAATGCACAAGCTTGAATATTGCGGGGAGTGTGTGCTTTATTCAGAGAATGGGTATAACAAATCTTTCAATCAGATGTCATGGCATTTGTGCAGCAATTGGTCTTGCTAACCTATGTATCACAGTAATAATTATAGCAAGCCTGCTGCTAGCAACCACCATCCTTGATATTTTAATAAATATTTTAATTGCATAACATCAGTTCAGGTGGTTCTTCCCTTTACTCATGATTAGTCTGTCATATTCTTACTTTTCTTTTTAGTCCCCTATGCCTTAATGCATTGATCCAAATCCCTACAAAATGTATCACCTCCATTATTATCACTGCAAGGTTGTTTTGCAACATCACACCCACCACTGTTGTGGAATCATTTAGTTCAGTTTGACTCTCTGTGGCTTCAGCTTTAGCACAACAGGCCTGTCAGGAATTATTTGTTGTTGCAGTTTTATAATGATTAGTATGGTAATGCTCTCCATCCATTTTGGTCTCTGCTGCCCTTTCCTTAGCTTTGGATATTTCTTAGCATCTCTTCTCCAGTGAATCCTGTATTTGCATTTTTTGGCCAAAGTACACAAGTTGTAGTTTTACTGTTGGGAGCTCCAGAGAGCAGCCTTGATTTATTTCCTTAAGCATTAGCTGACCACATAATCCCTCAAAGGATTTTCTCCAATACTATACTTCAAAAGCATTACTGTTTCTAGTGCATATCTTTAGAGTAAGAGTCCCAAAAGCATCTGTTTCTACTTGGACAGCATAGTTGTGACTATGGACAATTGCTGGCAATGTGATATCTTTATTCTTTAAATCTTATCTAGATTTGCCACAGCTTTCTTAACAAAAAACAACCACCTTTTCATGGCTACATTCACCATCTGCACAGATCCTTTTGCACAAGAAAACAAAATCTGTCACCCCTAACAATTCTGCCCCATTCTGGCAGATTAGGTTCCAACAAGCACAAAATCCAAAACACGATAGTATAAAACAAGTTTTAATGTAGAAAAAATTATAAAATACGCCAGTGCAAGCAATTGATAGGACTTGGTGACATTTCATTTTTACGTTCATGAATTTTTTGCACTTTCTATTTTCAAAATCAGACTGTTTTTTCCTCACTTTCAGACATTACAGTTTTATTACCCACATATCTGATGTTAATATTTCTTGGAGCAATGTTAGGTCCAACATCTGATTTTGTTTAACCCTTTACATTTTGCATGATATATTCAGCATACATGCTTGAATTAAGAGAGCAGCAATAAACGGCCTTCTCATACTTCTTCACGATCATAATCCAGACGTTTTTGATGTAGGAGGTCCTAGCTTTGCTTTCTGCATATAAATTTTCCCAGAGTCATATAGGGCAACCCAGTCTCTGCATTCCCTATGAGTTTATGCTCTACATAGTCAAATTACAGCAGTCAGTAAAGCAGAAGCAATTTTCTCAGAAACTGCATCTGCCTTATTTTGTCCATTACTCAACAGATGTTAAAAGTTTTAATAATGGCAGAACCACCAAAAATCAAATTATCTTGTACATTCAGTGCATCATGGCTGATATATTGCTAGAGTTTAGCTTGCAGGATCTTGAGCACTACCTTGCAAAAATGTGAAACAAGTGTAACTGTTCTATAACTTGAGTGCTTTTTAGCATTGCCCTTTATTCAAACTTGAATATAAATGGAACTTTTCCAGTGTGATGGCCACTGCTAGGTTTTCCAAATTTGCTGACAAATTCCAAACAGCACTGCAATAGTAGTATTTGATAGGATTTTAAGCAATTCAGCTGGAATTCTGTGACTTCATGTAACTTTAATATTTTGAGAACCCATTTAACTTTACTTTCCAGAATACCTGGCTCTGGATCAAAGAAATTGTTTTCATACATATCAGTGATATTAGGGTCCTCTTTACATCTTTTTCTAAATTTTTCTGTTACCTTTTAATACTATCTATGAATTCTAAGTTTTTCCCATCTTTCTTTTCTCATGCCAGTTTCTACCTGAACAGTTCCCATAAAATCACTACTCCTCCTGTACAGATGTCTTGTCTTTCTGATTCTGTTGTAGTCTTCCATTTTTTTTTTACACTGCTCATTTACTTGTATCTTATCTTGCCTTGTTCTCTGAAACTCTGCACTCAGTTTAACACTTTTATCTATCTCCATTGCCTTCTGATGATCTCATCCTTCAACCAAAACAGCCATTCTCTCTGATTTTCTTTTAGAATATTTATTAATGCCACCTCCTATAAAATATCACACAATTTTGTCCATAATTCTGGTACTCTACCCACTAGAATTTGTACCTTAACTCAATACTTCATCTCTAGTACATACTTGCATGGAATATTTTTGAAGTGCTATCTCACTGTCCTAGTGTTTTTTCATTCACTTAATTGTATACTTCACAATAAGTTGTTCATCGAAGTCTCAGTCAGCCCCTGTTTTTTATGACTGTACATAATTATTCCATCTGACTAAAAGTTATATAGTTTGATTCAGTTATTAACCATCTGGTGACAGCCATGTTTAAGTATATCTATTGGGCTGTTGAACAAGAGTGTTTAAGACAACTAATTATCTTGGAAGAGCACTTGTAATCTGCACACAGCTTCATTTTGTACTCCAGGGCCTGTTTCAACTGTACTTTGAAGTCATTCATCTGTGATAAATGTATCTTTTTTTTTTTTTGTTATTTCCAAACATTGATGAATATCCTCATTATTCAAATTCCAATTCTTTAGCATCTATAGTTGTAGGTAAACTTTTATTACTATAATGTTGAATGGCTTACCTTGTAGTCTGAGCTCATGCTATCAGGTTTTGGGTTGCAACCAAACCCTGATTTTGGCAAGGTTTTAACTATGAAGGTTACTCTATTTCTTCAGGATTCTTGCCACAATAGAAGATATGACTCCTTTCTGGAGCATTACCTTGACATGATAAAAGATACAAATCATACTATGTAGGATTGTCCAAGACAGTCTGGTCATAGCAGAGAAATTAGATGAAAGGTGGTCTAATGAAAAAAGGTAATGGTGAGAGTCAGTCTAGTATTTTTATCATCCTGTGGGCAAAAACAATGAGAGATCAAAACAGCAGCAGATGATAAGGTCATCTAGTCTGACAGTGTCCTGCATACTACTTGGGAAAATCAGAGAACAAGTATTGGCTGTAGTAGAATTCATGATATTACTGATTTAAATCCTGAAGAATGTACATCTGATGAGTTGGAAGGAAATAAATGCTGTAAAGAGCTAGATACTATTGGAAATTTTAATATAAGAAATGTGAACCAAGTTAAGAGTTGAAGATTTTAAGCATAAAGTTACAAGAATAAATTTATTTTTATTTATACTTTGTTGACCAGGTTAGTCGCACTTGGTGGTGAGACCTGAGGTGATATTTATACTTTTAGGAGAAATTTGGCCAGGGCATTTGAGAATATCCCCTTAAATGCTACTGTTATAAGACCGATTTTGGCAGAGCACTTCCTGTTTCTGTTCCAGGCACAGAGGCCCAGAAAAACGGGGACACAGCCAGAGAAAGGAGGTGATAGAGTGGTGAAAGAAATAGTGGCAAAAGCAAATAACAAGACCAGAGAATCCATGAAGAATTCAGAGGAAATGTTTCAGGGAAATCTGTGTGATGGAGATAAGTCTGGAAATGATGGATGTATAATTACAACCCTCCAGTCGAGAGGGTTGCGGGATGATTTACTTAAGGAAATAGTGATACAGAGTGAGCCATAAAATGAGAGGTGTTTCCGAGGGAGACATTAAGGAGAAAATTCCATAAGAAAATATTTGCAGAGAAAATAGAAGGCAAAAATGGAGTAGCAGAAAAGAAGGTTGAAGAAAATGAAAAACAGAAATACATGGTAAGGATTCAAAGTTAAGACAAATGGACAGGGTGAAGTATGGGACAATTAAATAGCTCATTTGAGTATAAAAGCACAGGATGCATGAACATTTATTATAGACATTTTGAGACTATATTTGACTGTTTACTTTTTTTCCCCATATTCACCAAGAAACATTTCCATTGAAAAAACAAAGACTGTAACCCAGGGAATCTTTGTGATAAAAGTATTTAACAGAGAAACCAAGAAAGTTCATATACAATTTTGAACAGCGGTAGGAAGAGAGACTTTGAAAGAACATTTGAAAACTTTATGTAAAGAAGTAGTGGGCATTACAAAAGTTTAGTGACGGAAGAGGTTTATGGACTGTTGGCTGGGATTGTAATTTTGTTAAAAATAGAGTGAAAATATGCATATAAAAAGCATGATGAATATGGCGGAGAAGAGGGATGTTGTGAAATACTGGGGATAACGCATAATTTTGTTGTGGAAAAGGACATTTGATAAGTAACTGTAACAAAATAAAATGTTATATTTGTGGGGAAATTGGCTACGATACAAAAATGTGAATTGAAATGTTATAAATGTAACAAAATTGGGTGTTTACAGATTGCAAAAATGGAGAGTAAGGAAAGAAAAATTGAACAAAGTAGAAATTTTAGTAGTAGTATAAACAGAAGCAAAGTTAGATGAGAAAAAAGTGTACATAGAAAAGGGTTTTGAAATAAGTGATGAAAAAGACATAAATTGGGAGATAGTAAAAGAAAAAATATTGGTAAAAGACAGTAGGCATATGTACAAAAGATAATAAAGGAACTAGAGGACAAAGGATATATACAGCTAATAACTGGGGTTAGTATAATAGTTAAGGTGTTTGATGCAGACACAAGGTAAATTGTTTTGCGTTTGGGAAGGACATTGGCTATGCTCTGAATGACCTGTTAAATAAAGCTAGTCTAGTAATTAGCTATGAACGTATGAAACAATGAATTTAAGAAAAAGAGAATGTTTTAGTGTGCTTTCTGTAAATGTGTATAGTGTTAAGAATATAATAAGAATATGAATTTTGAAGTGGTGTAGTACATGTGATGTAGATAGAATTAAGTTAGATGACTCAAGATTCTTAAGAAAGAAAGAAAGATTGCAAACAGAGCAACTATTAGGATGACAGATAATCTTGAATTTGGAAAGTGAGAGATGTTCTGGAATAGCTATAATGCAGAAGTACAGTGAAGATTATAGGTGTAACTGGCAAAATGGGATGATTAACCATTGTAGCGTTAAAATGGAAAGAAGTATAACATTACATGATTCTACTAATTGTAAAGAAAGGGAAGGTTTATCAGATTGTAGACTGGTTAGTGACAAATGCAAGTATTATTGTGATTTAAGAGGTGAGCATAAAAAAGGAAATGATGCAAGAAAAATGTTAAGTTATAAGATGTGGTTAGTTAAACCTTTGGGACAAAAATTCATGGACTTAGGGGTATATATGGAAGTGACATAGATTTTAACATATCAGAAGGTTTAGTTATAGCAGAAGTAGAGATAATTTCTGATCTTTCAATATGGCTATAGGTAAAGGTTGATATTTGTGGAAAAATAAGTTTTTGCAGTGGCAATATGATGTGAGAAAAATAGAAAAATATAATGAAGCATTAGAAGACTAAGAACAACATTTTATGCAAAGAAACAAGTAATGTATATAAGCAAATATGTTTTTTACAAGGAAAAGATAGAACTATTGAGGTATTTGAGCAGATTAGTAAAGAAAGATGGTATTGTAATGCGAGAAATAAATATAAAAGGAGAAACAGAACTTGGGAAAAGATTAAGAGCATATTATAATACAATACATGTTTAAAAGAGGAAAGAAGGTAGTAAAACCATGGATGTAAGGTTAACAGAAAAAGAGAACAAAGAGTTGGAAGTAAGGTTAACAGAAAAAGAGAACAAAGGGTTGGAAAAGGACATTTCTTTAAATGAGAGAGAGAGAATTATAGGACAAGTAAATATAGATTCAGCTGCAGGACCAGATGGAGTATGTTATGAAATGTATAAAAATTGAGGGATTGGCAAAATATATTTTTTTAAAGATTTTGAATGAATGGCTAAATGGAGGTTTATGTGTAAAGAATTATGTAGTGGAATATTTAAATTTACATGGAAACAACTAGAGACTGATCATATTGAATAATGATTACATGATCTTTATGAAAACAATACAAGAGATTTGAAACTAAATTGGAAAATATGGAATATAGTATATGTGATGATATGGGTAAGTGCTAGCATAACCAGCTGGTGTTTTGCAAACATGTTCTTTGAATATCAAACTGATGTATACAATATACTTGTGTTGCAAATGTATTAGAACTGCATGTCATTTGCATATCAAACTGATGTCTGTGCTGAAAATGCATCAACAGCCCCCCTGCTGAAATGAAACGAAATGCACATGTATTATTGTAACTGAATTAAATGAATGTGTTTTAATAGAGTATACTGGCACAGCAGAGATTAACCAGCTAAGTTACTTTAAGAAAATTAAGGAAAATGTAAATGAGCTGTTAAACCATTAAAAGATGCACCACGGTGCTGACTAGGACCAGAGACTCTAGGTCTGGGAAAAAGTCTTTGTTCATTAGCTCAGTAAAAAGAGGGGAAGCCTCAGGCACTGTCATAAAAATTTAGATGTGTATTGTAGCAATCTATGCTAAATTCCTGTCTCAACTTCAAAGGTGAATACTGTGATCACCTAGTCAGGTGATTAGATGAGGTCATTCTGCCAGCCTCTTGGAAATTATATTTTAGATATTACAGAGAAATCTGAGTATTGAGTATTCTGTTTTGGAGAACCTGACTAGAAAGACCCTCAACCGAAAGCATCTTGCCTTGTGGTACCAAGTAACTTGACTACGGAACAGTAACTCTTTTAGTCAGGAATATAGGTTAGATAGTGTTTTTCATTGTCTGAGTCTGTCCATCAATATTCTTTTCAGTATTTACTGTGATCTGAACTCTGTGGTTTACTGTGACAATATATCTATATCTATATGTTTTTTCATGCTTGTTATTATTTATTAAATATATTTAAAACCTTTATTGTGGCTGGTCCTTGTAGAAAGTACTTAACCTTTGAGAGTGCTTATATTTATTTGGTGACACTGTGTGGGACACTCCAGAAGGCCTGGTCATCTTGGTCAACTACTGTAATTTGTATTGGTATTAATATTGCACAGTAAAATTGGACACCCTTTAAGGGCTTTAGAGTAACTGATTGTAGAGTGTCTGCTGGCCATGATAACTACCTTATACTCTGGGCAGAAGGGAGCACAGCATGTAAATCTGTGCCAGCCTTTCCTAGGGGTTGGTTGTGTGTGTGTGTGTGTGTGTGTGTGTGTGTGTGTGTGTGTGTGTGAACAATCAAATGTGTGTGTGTGTGTGTGTATGTGTGTGTGTCAGCTACTTGTGGCAGGGACAAGAAGCACTGAGTTTACAGAGAGGGTGCTGGAGAACTTGGCTTGGACACTCTGCTGAGAACCTAACCCTATAGCTGTACCAGTGGGGAGTCTTACTGGGGACCTGGAGGAAGACTGATATAGAGAAATCCAGGCCCCGGGCTGAGTGTGTTCCCTGTGTGCTCCTAAGGGAAACTGCTTAATGTAGAGAGGTCTGCATCTGGAAATACTGTGTGTATCCATTTGTATTCCAAGTGCATGTCTCTCTCCAGTGTCAGTGGTGAGGATTCAGGCTCCTTGATTACTCACCCAGCATGGGGATATCACATATTGGTGGCCTTCACATATATATCAAATAAAATTGAATGGTTCTCAGTTATTAATGATGGAGAAATTGTGGATGATATGAATAGAAAAGAAACCAATCATGATAAGAGACTTAATGCATTTGACAAAAGTGAACATGAAAGGATATGGGTAATAATGAAATAAGTGAGAAAGTTAGGAAATTATGTGTCATTATATCGTAATAATGAAGTAAAAATTACTTGTAAATTACTGGTTAAACCAAGAGGCCCATATGAAGGGTGGTGTAAGATAGGGATGTCCAATGAGTTGTATACCTTTTGCATTACTTATGAATGTGATAGTAAGTGAAATAAATTATAAAATAAAAGAGGAGGAGTATAAAACGCCTGAAGGGTTAAGAATTCCAGTTCTGTTAATATAAGCAGATGACATTACTAAAAGTGCTTGAAATGCATAATTTTATGTCATATAATTACTATAGTTGCTAGCCAACTTAAGGTCCTACTTAAGGGACAGAGCATGATCATAGAAATCCAAGCTGTCCCAAGAAAATAGGGAATGTTTCACTTCACTTAGTCATCTTGCTCGAACATACCCGTAAAACACTGATATATTATGTTCAAAACATAACATTAGACTTCATTGCAAATTCTGAACAGAAGTCAGCACCTTAACTGACAGAAACCCCAGTATTCTATCTGACATTCATCCTTAAAATCTGCTGACAAAGATAAATTCACAGTTTTGATTTCCTTAATCGTTTCACACGGATACCATTTATTGAAAGGCCAGCACCCACCCCACTCCAAACACAAATCATTTTTCTTGAGCTCTTGTGTTTCCCTTCTTTGTAGCCATCAAATACTGTACACATCCTCCTAGATAAATGACTGTAGAGTGACCCCCATACTTGTGTAGTCCCTACTCTCTAAAATTATGCAAAGGTAACCCCCCTCTCTGTTCCAGTCCTACATGTATGCAACTTGCATAACTAAAATGTGTAGCTCTTCTCCTTATAAGTACCCTTCCAACTGACACAAATACTTCTCTGCATTATGCTTATGATGCCTTAGTTTCCTCTCTTTGTCCCCCAGTGTCAAATAGCTTCTTGAAACTCATCTCATCTAAATTGCAAACTGACAATAAAAAACTAACTGTAATATAATCTTTGTGACCCCCCCCCCCAAATGGCTAATTTTAGAATCCACCATCTCTCCAGTCCACTCCAGTCTGCACCCATATTAAAATACCTCAGTTTCTGGTTAGACCAGTGTTTCACCTAACACCCTATCATATCAGACAGATGCAATTAAAAATTAAATTTGCTCTGTTAGGCCTCCCAAGTTAGCCACTTCATGTGTTTTGTAGTCTGTTACCAAGTGTCCACACAAATTGAAAATATAAATATTCGTCCCTTATTTCACAAATGCTTTTATATTAAAATATGATTGAGCAAATTATTTTAATTTAAGAATGGTCAAAGAAATACTATAATCATATTTTCTGTATCAATCTTTTCAATCTTTTCAACTTTCTTTACATCTCTCAAGTTTCATTGCATTACTGTATTGTTTTAGCAAATGTTATCTAATTATATGTTTAGTTCTTCAGATGTTTTCCCTGTGGGGTCTGCACTGAAAATGCTCTACCGAGATGGCCATCCGGTCATAAAAAATTAATTATAAACTTAGCCATGAGGGCAGGAATGCAACTGGGAAAGGAATGCTACAAACAAATTAAGATTGTGCATCTCCCACCGTAAATCAAATGAACAATTAAATATTGATTAGATGTTTGCCTAAAACTGTGAATCCTTTCCTTTCCCTGTCCCACTAGCATAATCATCCCATTACATCCTCTTACAATCTCTGGTCACATGTCACAGAGATGCCTTCTCTTTAAAGGTATCAGAAAAGCATCACTTGTTCAGACCGGTTTCGCTTTTCTTAGACTTAAAATCGTTTAACCCATCTCCAACAACATGTAAGCCAAATCAAATTTGCAAGGGCTAAAACTCTTCATCCTCTAAAAAGGACAATATAACCATTTTTTTTTTACTATGCTAATACGAGTCCTCACACTTTTACTTAAGTTTGTTGGCCTTTATGGCAAACTGAGGGAACAGTACATTGAACATTTGTTTGATCCAGTTGATAATCCTTATGGATTTGACAAGTGGGTTCCTGGAGTTATTACCAAGCTAAACATCTTAAACCTTAATCAAATCAGCATGTCTTTCATGTAGTTTGGCTGTTTCTGTTGAATATTTGTATGCACAACTTGAACCATAGCCAGGCAAGTAGTCAAGCTGCTCACTAGGCAATCATACCCTATTTAGTGTCTGCTTCCTAAACGCTGTTTTCTTTCCTAAATTAATTTTGATTGCAGGAGTTTACAAATTAATCATGCAAATTTAAGTGACAAATTGTGTTTGTTTACTTTATTGTTATCTGGATTAGCTCTATTGAGTAGAGCCAATCTTCAGAGGTGACCCAAAGAGTAAAAGCCCTAGCAACACAATACAATAAATGAATGTCTTATTAGGAGACAGTTGTACACTACAACATAAATAGTTTAAATGAACACATTAAAACAGGACACAAAACATTGTACTGTTAAGTAGAGAATATTAAAAGCAGTATGAGTAGATGTGGTGTATTAGTGTTGAAATAATAGCTTCAGGAACAGTAGTTAGATATTGCAGTAAATTCAATTACATGAGTTGCCATTACAATGATTAGTCATTAAGGTACTGGCAAAACAATCGGACATTGAAAAAACTGTTGTTCCTTTCATTTAAAGTATGCTAATCACAAGCTTTATGAAGAGTCAAACATCCTTCATAGAAGAATGGATAGAGATCAGATTATATATGCTGTGCAGCCAAAAAATGGCAAGTAATCAAAAATTGTAAAGCAGTGAGAAGTAGCAAACTCGTTCACTTACAATCCCACAGCATGAACATTACTGGTTCCATTGTCTTAACAGACCTGTACCATGTAGAACTGATGGAAAATCTTGTTCCTAAATCTGCGAAATTGAGAAAAGTCAGTACTTGGTTTGTTATTTAAGAACTGATGAAGCTGCCTCCTGACATGGGACATTATGCTTCAAAATGTATTGGACATGCATTTAATCAACCTGATTGGAGTGTGACAGTAAACCATGCCCAATATTTTGATTGCAGAATAGATGCATTCAAGGGTGTTAGAATCATGTTGAGTGGAATATTGTGCTTTGCTGTGTTTATTTGGTAGTTTGTGTGGACAGGTGAGGTCTCTTGGTAACTTCATTGCAGGAAATCACTTTTGTTGTGGTTTCTTTGACTTGTCAGTAATTCCTTTTTGCAGGAAGGTTTCTCCCTTCAGCTTTGTATGACTGTGTAGTTGGCATATATAAATTTGGATGATTATATAAAACATTGTTTTGGTATATTAAAATATATGGTTATTCTAGAAGTATTTAATATTGTATGTATCAGTATTTTATGTGGTTAGTGTTCTGTATGTTTGGAATTTTTTCTCACTCTTGAGTGTAAAGATTTTGTGTAATCAGTCGTATCTAAATACATACGCATGTGACACTGAGCAAACACGTGTGTTTGTGTATACACACACACACACACACACACACACACACACACACACACACACACACATACACGAGTGTGGTGTGACAGATGAGGAAAGAAGACAGAGGGTGACTAATGTTAAAGCCCTAATGGAAAACAGGGGGTACATACCACTTTCTAAGCAACTCAAACTTCACAACTATTCACCAGTTCTTTTAACATATCTGTATTAAACTGCATTGCTTGTTCTTGAAGAAAGAAGGTAAGAGCTAGAACAATACCCTGGAGGTAAAACAGGGGAAAAGCTTAGAAATGATCAAAAGTATCTCACAGTTCAAACCACACAGGCCTTCAATATACTCTGCAATCAAGACAGACATGACTAAAGCAACCAGGCAATCCTAATTCCAAGTATTAATCACAAAAACCAAAAAAAATTCCAAACAATACTGGGCATATATTGATAAAATTCTAATGCACTTTACAGAAGCAGCGAGCTCTGTCAGATGGTGCATTACAAGTACTCCAGCAATTTTATTCAGATAATCTCCCATTCAATTAAAACTAATTAAAAACTGAAGCCCACCTCACGCATACCTCATCTCATGCCTTTCTTCAGAATACCTTCAGGTGGAAGATAGTGTTTGCTGGCAGACAGGGAATGGTGATGATTGAGTGGGCCCTAAGAAGCCCACCTCACGCATACCTCATCTCATGCCTTTCTTCAGAATACCTTCAGGTGGAGGATAGTGTTTGCTGGCAGACAGGGAATGGTGATGCTTGAGTGGGCCCTAAGTAAACAATCACACATTCTGTAAGGTGAGGGCAGGTCTGCTTGGAGAAAACATCCCTTACAGAACCAAGGGTATGTTCTCTATGATCAGCCCATTGCATGGTCAGTGCTTTATTGGCCGCATGTGGTTAAGGGCACAGTGGGTGTTCAAACCACCCTAATTGGTGCCTCAATTACAGCTGAAGGGAATGAATGTGATTGAAAATGTTTGGCAGGCACTGAAAAAATGCACAAACTCTTAGGAATCAGTAAAATGCATTCTACCAAAGGATACATAACAACTTATTTCACTACAATCTTCCTACAAAAGAAATCCTTAACAACTCTAGAATTGTATTAGTAACTTGATAACACCAAGAAAAAGCTCAGCTAAACCCATGGCCAGAGAAGTGAGATTGCAATATTGCAATCAATAAATACTTATTTTACACAGTCATCTAGTATCTTCCTTGAATTGCTTATTAGATAAATACAACTACTGATAGTTAAAACATGCACACAAATCCCCACCCCACCCCCCAATATCAAAATTTAGTTAACATATGGCTCTTTTAACCTATTTACAAGCTTAATCACATTAAAAAAATAGGAAAAAGTAAAAGCTACTGGCTTAGCACCAAACAATTTTAGCTGTCGATTACTGAGCCCTACCTACAGAAGCAATTGTATATCTTATTGCAGTACTCAAGCAGGTCAATAAAATAAAACTGTCCATGTATAATATGAAAAGAAATCATAAAAAAAATCCCTTTTCATAGCGATTGTACCTCAACCAAATTATCAAACAGATAAATAGTCTTACCACTTAATTCTAAAATGCTAGAAAAAATGTATTCACAAACAAATTCAAGATAATAAAATAGCACACAAATCTACTTCAAAGTAATATGGCTGCAGTGCAGGCCACAATACAACTTATTAATTATTTAAATGTGATAAATCAGCACAGAAACCAAGGTCAAATGATATATTGTCTCTTCTATGACTAATCAAAAGCTTTGAGCATTCTCATCAACTACTCCTTATCCAAACCTGTTAGTCTAGATTTAAGCAAAAAAATATCCCAAATGGTTTAACAACTCTGTGACAGATCTCATGGTGTACGATGGCAACATAGCAATGCTTTCTACTGATAATTCTCAGTAAGAGTACCAAAATGTTGTATTCTAACTCCATTGTTCAATATATTTGTCAATTATTTCCATAAAATATAAAAGAAAAATCTTGATAGCCCAATATGTATTCTAATTTACTCTATGCTAAGTGAGCACTTTAGCTAACTTCAAGCTGTCATGAGTCACTGCATAGCACAGCAATCAAGTTAGAATCTGCCTAAAAAGTTCAGATTTCAAAACTAACTAAAAATAAACTATTAAGAGCTATCATATGCCATACAATCTGAAATGTATGCAGTACACTGGCTGCCATTTAAAAAAAAACATTAAAAATGTCTGCAACAAGAATTGCTGTACTACCAATCCTAAAAAACTCCACTGCTCTCTTACAGAAAAAAAGTACAGATTAGATCAAGCAGAACAAAACAGCTAAATTTGCTCCAAACCACGTAAGAAAAATCCCTACGTAGCATTACAAAAACTAAAAGGATTATTAATGCAAAACACCCTCACATACTGTCATCAAAATATTTAACATCTTGTATAAGCCTCTCAATTATCTACTTTATGCTTTGTTTAAAGGCATAACCCATCAATACTTTGAAGTACCAAGTTTTAATATATTGGTCTTTTAAAGTTAAATGATCATTATGGGGATTCATTGCACACAGTAGCTGTAGCTAAAACATGGATCTATTGCCAATTAAATATGCACTCAAAACTCAACACAAAATTATTTTCTTAAAAAAAAAAAAAAAAAGTAAATCATCTGGAATTGATTGTGACAAATAGACCAGGTATGAGATAAAATACTTCTTACTGTAAACAAACTACAAACACTGATGTTCAAATGCTTAACATGTAAAATGCCAAATTAAGTGCTACTAACAAAGTCAATACTAATTATATTATTAGCTTATTAGTCAAGCACTTTAAACTACTCCCTGTGCCAGAAAGACTGCTCTTCAAACTTTCCCCTAGAACTAGCTGGTTTCTCAGTAGTAGCACTAAAATCTGAATCCCTGTGACCAGCACTTGCTCTAAAACCTGCTGGAAAGCACTAGGAAGCCTTAAACTGATACAAGCACTCAACTCTCCTTGTTAATAAGGAGAAATTAATCATAAGCACTAAACAGCCTATAATTGCAAAGTACCTTGCCAAGGTAAGGGAAAACAACTATTGTACTTTACAAAAGAAACACCGAAACAGGCATGTCCAAGGGTCAGCTTCTGGTGATTTCTCCTGTCCACCTGGTGAATCTGGATATACTGGGGCACTGCAGCAATTGCTTCATGTATACAGACAACCCTCTCCTCCTACCACCCAACACTAAAACCTGTGAGAGATGCACTTACATAACCAAACTGGAAGCAAAGCTCTCTCCACCCAAGATTGTGCTAGACAGTCAAGAGGAGAAGGTTAACACCTGCACTACACCTCAAGCAACACATAGCCCTTCAAAACTCACGCCACCAACATCCACATATAGTAACACTAAACCCACTTATGCAGAGGCCCTTAACATTAACTTGCCCTACCAACAAGGACCTCTGAGGCTGAAATGCAAACAAGCACCAATCGCAACTAAAGTGTCACATAGCTCACAACACCAGTATGCTACCCAACAGCAGCCCCTAAGGCAAGGCAAAGTACTCAACACTTTAGTCATAGGTGACTCTATAGTCAGACACACTGATGTCCCACTCACCAGGCTGAACAAGGAGAAAATTACTGTCAGATGCCTGTCAGGTGCAGGATCTGCCACATCACGCATGCGCTCAAGTAACTCCACAACAAGTACAGATATGACTCGGTCATTGTCCATGTTGGAGTGAATGACTTGAGATGTACATCCCTGGACTACATGAAAAGAGACATGGAAGAGCTCTCAGATCATGTGGCCCAGGCAGGTATGACCCTAGCCCTGAGTAGCATCCTGCCTTCACCAAGAATGATACCTTAGTATAAGGACAAAATGATTGACTTCAACAATTGGCTAAGTTTCTGGTGTCATTCAAAGGGGATCCAGTATCTGTCTGCCTGGGGTGACATGATCGACAAACCATGATGCTTTGCCAGAGATGGCCTGCACCTGTCGCCCCTGGGATTCAGGTTACTGGCTAAGGCTCTTGTCACCCTATAGTGCCTTTTTTAGGCAAGGTTCAAAGGACAAAACCACCACTGTAAAATATATAAGCATGCAAAATCTGAAGGTAATGCTACTCAATGCTAGAAGTCTCAACCACAAAATGCACTCTGTTGAGGCACTCCAAAAAATGGAGAACATCAATATCTGTGCAGTAACTGAGACCTGGTTCTTGGCTCCAGAGAGCACCTCTGCAATACCAGGCTACAACTCTTACCAACTTTTCAGCCTCCAAACCATGACCAAAGCACTAAAGGCGGAGGAGTGTCCATATTCACCAAGGATATTCACACCTCCAGGCTAGTTGCCCAACACAATGCATCTGAAAATCTACAGGTGCAACTAACACTAGTTAAGACTGTAATCCAAATTGTAGCTTGCTACAGATCCCCCACCATGCCCCAAGATTCTGATTACACCTTTCTAAACATACTGGAAAATATTAAGATACAACCAAACATCCTAATACTGGGTGATTTCAACTACCCTGCCATTAATTGGGAAAAATACTTGGCTACCAACACCTTTGCCCAACGGTTCTTGGAATTCATACATTCAGCTAATCCATAGTCCCACCAGGGGCTCAAATATCCTAGACCTGGTCATTACCAACATGGGAGATCAGTGTTCCACACCAGTGGTCACCCCCTCGTTGGTCAGGTCTGACCATAAGCTAATGAACTTTGATGTCAACATCCCACCCCCTAGTAGGGAAACCTCCTTAAAAAACTTCTCTAAAGCCAACTTCATGCTACTCAAGTCAGAAATGACAAACTTCATGACACTCATGCAGATGGGAATTGAACGTTCAACTGCTGAATCCTACACTCGTGCATGAATCGTGCCATTCCAAATAGAACCAAGATGCTCTCCTCCAAAAAAAGGAAGCCAATCTGGTGGGCCCTGCCATAAACAAACTGCACAACAGAAGGAAGAAACTGTTGCAGAAAAGGGGAAAATCCCAGGATGCAAAATACTCCCTTACCAGCCTCAGTAGGAAGTTGAGATCCCTTATAAAATCCTCCAATAGGAAGTTGAGATCCCTTATAAAATCCTCCAAATCTAGTTATGTAAATAAAATTGCCAAAGTTTCCATGGACAACCACAAGGCATTCTATAGCTATGTCAAGAATCTAAATGGCAATGCTTAGATCTGCTCTGGGCAACAACAGAATGGCATTAAATATGCTGATTCAATATCCTGGCAGATCGATTCAATGCCAATTTCACCCCCTTCTCACCCCCTAAAGGGCCCATCTCAATACCAAAAGATTGACAAATTCCAGTAATCACAGCCACACAGGTAAAATATGCACTCTCCAGTGCTAAGAATACAGCATCCATGGGACCAGATGACATCCTGGGCTGTGTACTACATGAACTACAAAATGAACTGGTACCTCACCATAAGTGTCATGTTTAATCATAGCCTCATGACCAATGAGTGGCACACAGCTTCAGTTATTCCACTCCACAAGGGGGGATCCACCTTGGATCCCAGGAACTATCGTCCCATCAGTCTGACTAGCCTGATCTGCAAAGCCATAGAACGCATATTCATGGAACTTATAAACAGACTTTAGCAACCTTCAAACACTGGACCCCACCAAGTTTGGTTTCGTAATGGTCCGATCTTGTGTTCTCAACCTGATTGACTTCTTCAAATCAGTCTCCAGAGCCATGGATGAGGGCAAGGCCGTCCACACTGCCTATTTGGACCTCACCAAGGCCTCCAACATCATCCCCTGCTCTGGAATCATAGATAAATTTATTAAACTGGGCATTAATCCCTACATCACTCGATAGGTTGCCAACTGGCTTATTGACAGAACCCACACTGTATAAGTAGCTGACTCAAAATCCAGCTCCAGACAAGTGACAAGTGGGGTACCTCAGGGTTCAGTCCTGGGACCACTCTTGTTTGGCATCTACTTCTCTGAAGTACAGGCCAGTACTAAGGGACTCTGGCTAACAAAGTTTGCAGATGACTGCAAACTGGGAGTCATTTTTGAATCCCCAAATGATGTGGATATTCTACAAAAGCACCTTACAGAAACAGATGCTTGGTACAAGATCCATGGGCTCAAGTTCAATGCCAAAAAATGTACAGATGTTAAGTTGTCAATCTCGCCTTCATTCTTGCTGGATGGGTTCGGAGCCGATCCTCGGCTCCGACTCGGCACTTGCTTAGCTTGAGAACTCCTTTTACCAGCTCGAGGCAACCCTATATCCCATGATGCAAGGCGAGACTACCTCAGATCTCGTTTGCCGCTTTGCGAAGAGGTCTCTTTTTTGCCAGCTCAGGTGAGTTTGATTTCTCAAACAATTTAGTCAGGGTTTTACTCTCCCTTTCTTCTTACTATTAGATAGTGTGTAGTTTTTCTACAGCCCACCCTATTTCCCTTTTAATTAAACTTTCAAGTTAAATTTGTAAAGTTAATAATTTTTCAGTTAGGCCTAGGCCTCCCTTTCTTAATCCCTATCTGTGTGTGTGTTTTTGGGATTAATAGTGTGACTGTTCAGTGTGTGTGTGTGTTTTTTGCTTAGACTATGTCTAGGGAAGGAAAGGTCTCAGGCTTCAAGAAGTGTGACTCGTGCTGTCAGAAGATGTCTCTGACAGACGGTCACACTTCTTGTGTTTACTGCCTGGGGCCTTTACACCTGCAGGACTCCTTTGCTATATGTCATTCTTTTAGCCAGAGAGTCCTGCAGGAGAAGAGGAACAAGTTAATCCTCCGTGGCTTATTAAAGCCAGAAGGTTCACCCACTAAGACTGGGTCGGGTAAACCTTCAAAGCCACCTAAGGTTCAGGCTACAGTGATTAAGCCTTCCCCGGTGGCTCCGACTCCTTCGGAGTCGAGATCGGCTCCGGCTGGAGCCGATCTTTCTTCCTCTGATGTGGCAGTGTCGGTTCCTACCGGCTCCGACACTCAGTCTACAGTTGCCTTGTCGGCTCCGGCTGGCGCCGACATGTTATCCAGTATCGGAACCGAAAAGTCTTCGGCTCCATCTGGAACCCAGAGGACGTTGGCTCCGATGGCTTCATCCAAGAAGAGATCTCGGCCCCCTTCTTTGGAGTTGATCCACTCGGCTCCGAGGTCTCCTCTTTTGTCGGAATGGAGTCATCGGAGCCGATCTTCGAGATCTTCCAGGCTGTCTGACCACGATTTAGAGAGGGTGGTAAGCAGGCTGTTGAAGTCACAGGCACTAGCCCAAATGCTTCATAGCCCGTCTCAGCAGACTTCGGCTATTGCTCTTCCCCTTGAACTTCCTCCTCCGACTCTCCTCCAGAGTTCGGAGCCAGAGCTTCTTGGGACAGCGACCGTGTCGGCGCAGGAGCCAATACATCCCCTTTCGGCTCCGTCGTCTTCGGCTCTGATCTCCTCCATGAGTGCTTCCTTGGAGGGATCCGGTCATCGAGTTTCCCTTGTCGGCTCCGAGGGGGCTAGTGGCATCGGACCCTTGTCCGACCCCGCTCTCCCTCTCGGGGCTTCGGCTTTGGTAAGCTCGGCACCGACATCGGCCTCAGAGCCTTCTCTCTCAGTGGAGCCGGGAATTCCTGTTTCTTCGGAACGGGAGTATTCTGGTCTCCCTGGGAGGGGAGCCTTTGAGGTGATGAGGAGTGTCCTGGCACCTGAGCCAGGTCAACGGTCCATCCCTTTAGCTCCTCCCTCTTCGGTGCCTGTTGATGTCTCTTGCCAGCCTCTTGCTCTCAGGCCCAGGGATCCATCGCCCCAGGTTTCCCCATTGGGAATAACTTCCTCTTCCGAGGTTTCTCCTGACCCCGCAGAGGAACCCCCTCGGAAGAGGACGTGTAAGAGGAAACACACAGACTCCCCTGAGTCTACAACATCTGATACCGACTTAGATGAGTTGGAGGGTTCCCCACGGTTCCCCTCTGAGGATGTCTCCTTTTCAGACATCCTTGAACTCCTCAAACAGAGGGGGAACTGGCCTTCCATTGACCCCTCCGAGGATGAGTCGGTATACCTGGAGGCTTTTGGATCCCGGCCCTCCACCTCCTGGGTGTCTCCGCCTTTCGACCCACTTATGCAGGTAGTGGCTCGGAAGGCATGGGCAGCCCCAGATTCTGTGGAACCTGTCCCCAGGAGGCCATCCAAATTTATTACAGCCCCTTCAGACAAGCAGTTTCTTTCTAAGGGCGTCTCTGTGAATGCTATGGTGGTGGCAGCGGCCACCAAGAAGGAACTTGCGGATCCTTCCATGCCTGTCCATCCTCCTAACAAAGATTCTAGGACCATGGATAGGTATGGTAAGCGGATGTTTCCTTAAGCGACCTTTGCTATGCGTTCGCTGAACTACCTTTGTCATTTCACCAGACTTCAAAGAGATATTCTCAAGGAACTAGGTGAAGTGGTTCAGGATCCTTCAGCTGCTGGGGCTCAAGACAAGATTGCCTCACAGCTAGCAATCCTAAATTCTTTAACCAACTCCTCCATGCGGCTCATATCCTATGCAGCCGATGGAGCGAGCAGAGCCGCAGGCACAGGAGTGGCTCTTAGATGTCAGGCCTGGATGTGGCTTTGTAATTTTGCGGACCCCTTTAAGGCGTCCTTCACCAGTACCCCCTTTGACGGTTCGGCTTTGTTCGGACCTCAGGTGAAGGAAACCTTGACCAGGTGTGAGCAAGACGGCAAAACTCTTTCTGCCGTAGGAGTCCATTTTTCCACCCCTTCTAGACCCTATCCCAAGGGTCAGAAAGGAGGAAAGATGTGGTTCCGTAAAGCCCAAGGAGCAGCGCCGGACACACATGGTCAGTTTACCCCCAGAGGCAGAGGGGGTAACAATAATAGATGCTGCCCTAGAGGCAGGGGGGGTCCCCAGAATCAGGGCAACAGGGAGTCTCTTCCTGATAAGCCCTTTCAGCATCCCTGAGGTGTTGCCCGACTGTCCACCCTTGGAGGCAGTCGGGGGAAGGATATCGCTGTACCCAGTAGCCTGGCGTTCCCTCTCACAAGACATGTGTGTATAGTCGATCATATCCTAGGGTTACAAAATCCCCTTCGAAAGGTATCCCGTACCTCACCAATCCCTTCCAGACATCTCACCCGGTCAAAGGGATTTGGCAAAACAGGAGGTTTCAAAGCTCCTAGAAAAAAGAGACGTCCAGACTGTTCCAGCAGACCAAGTAGGATCCGGCTTCTACTCGAGATTCTTTTTGGTCCCCAAAAGGACGGGAGATTGGAGACCTATTTTAGACCTGAGCAATCTAAACAGATTTGTCAAGAAGGCAAGATTCCGGATGGTCACGCTTCAGTCCATTCTGCCCTTTCTGGGCAAGGACAACTGGATGTGCTCGATAGACCTTCAGGACGTGTACTATCACATAAAGATACACAGGCGCTCCAGGAGGTTTCTCCGCTTTCGGCTAGGGACCAGTCATTATCAATTCAGAGCCCTGCCCTTTGGCCTCACTTCAGCCCCCAGAGTGTTTACCAAATGCATGGCAGTGGTCACAGCTCATCTGAGACGTCAAGGATTCCAGGTGTTTCCTTATTTAGATGACTGGCTCCTCTCCGCCACCACCAAGCATCAGCTTCTTCAGAGCAGAGACTACACTCTGCAGCTTTGCAAAAGTTTGGGAATATCGGTGAATTTCGAAAAATCTTCTCTGCTGCCTTGCCAATCTATCACCTTTATAGGCGCAGAATTAAACACCGTCAGTATGTTAGCCAGACTAACAGATCAGAGAATTCTGGACATCCAAAAATACGTTCGGATCTTATTGCAGAGCAGCAAAGTCAAAGCCAGATTGGTTCTGAAGGTTCTAGGTCTTATGGCTGCGGCCATTGTACTTCTACCATTAGCTCGCTTCTATATGCGTCTTCTGCAGTGGATGTTATTCACTCAGTGGTCATTCCAGAACCTTCCCATGAGGCACGAAATCTTGGTTACACAATCGTGCAGGACTCATCTAACCTGGTGGATATCTTCCCCTCTACTTCATCAGGGCCGACCATTTGTTCCCCCTCCTCCGGTTGCCACAGTCACTACGGATGCCTCTCTGATCGGGTGGGGGGGCATTATCAGGGCAGGATGGTCCACGGGACTTGGCAACCCATCGAATACCATCTGCACATAAATGTCCTGGAGATGAGAGCGGTGCTTTTAACGTTGCAAGCCCTCAACGACTTTCTTCCCGCGGGGACTATTGCAGTTCAAACGGACAACATGTCTGTGGTCTGGTACATCAACAAGCAGGGCGGGACCAGGTCCTATCCTTTGTGTTGAGAAGCTCTCAGACTTTGGCACTGGGCAATCTCCTCTCATCGGTTTCTGATAGCAACGCACATCCCCGGCAGGTCCAACCTCTTAGCGGACAGACTGAGCAGAGCCATTCTCATGCCTCACGAGTGGTCTCTCAATCAATCGGTAGTGGACGAGATATTTCTGAAGTGGGGTACCCCTTGTTGCGACCTTTTTGCTACACCCCAAAACAACAAATGCCCGGACTTCTTCACCCTCTTTCCCCTACCAGGCCAACCCCTGAGAGACTCTCTAACCCAGGATTGGCCCCGGGGACTTCTGTACGCCTTTCCTCATTTCCCCTTAATTCCACAGGTCATTCAGAAAGCTACCATTTTGAGAGCCAAGTTGATTCTCATTGCCCCTTACTGGCCTCGACAAATTTGGTTTCCGACCCTACATCGTCACCTCCTGGTGCAGCCTTGGCATCTGGACCCAGTTCCGGATCTTCTGATCCACCAATCGGGTCAACAGCACCGGGCCATTCGTTCTCTCAACCTCACTGCTTGGTTGCTCCACTTCCTTCCCTAGCCAGGCTTCCTATGATCTCTGATCCTGTCAGAGATATCTTAATAGCTTCCTTGAAGTCGTCCACCAGAACGGTTTATGCTAGCAAGTGGCGACGTTTTTCCCTTTGGGCAAACTCCAGGCACATTGATCCCTTTACTGCACCTGTGCATTCTGTTTTAGATTTTCTGGCTGAAGTTTTTCAGTCAGGATCTTCTTCATAAACAGTTAAAGTTCAACTGGCGGCGATTTCCAAATATCATGCTGGCTTGCAAGATCATAACATTATGTCACATAGACTATGCAAAGCCTTTCTGAGAGGAGTTTTTCTCCTAAAGCCTCCAATAAAACATCCTCCTCCACAATGGGATCTGAATTTGATGTTAGCATCCTTGATTTTACCCCCCTTCGAACCATCTGCTTCATGCTCCTTGAAGTTACTGACCTGGAAAACAATATTCTTACTGGCTGTCACTTCAGCAAGGAAGGGTATCCGTGTTTCAAGCTCTCTGCATCCGTTCCCCTTACTTGGTTTTTCACAAGGACAGGGTATCCTTGAGAACAAATCCATCCTTTCTACCCAAAGTTGTTTCTCAAACTAATATTAATCAATCCATCGATCTACCAGTCTTTTTCCCAAATTATTCTGACAGAGCTGAACAAAAGCTTCATTTTTTGGATGTCCATCGTCAGCTCAGATATTATTTGCATAGAACTAAACAATTCAGGAAATCAGATCAATTATTTATCTCCTATGCAGAAAACAGGAAAGGTCTCCCAGTATCAAAAGTGACCTTATCCAGATGGTTGTCTTCCGCCATTTCTTATGTGTATTCGCTCAGAGGCAAGCAACTACCCTCAAAACTGAAGGCACACTCAATCAGGAGCCTATCCACTTCTACAGGCTTTCAGGATAGGCTACCCATTGATACCATTTGTGCTGCAGCTACTTGGGCCACTCCTCATACCTTTGTCTCTCATTACAAATTAGATTTGGCCTCCAGGGACAGAGCCAGTTTTGGTTCCACAGTACTCAAGAGTCTGTTCCATTGAGCCACCCGGGATACAGGTGCTAGGGACGCGGTCCCATCCAGAAAGAATGAAGGCGAGATTGACAACTTAACATTTAGAAGTTATGTACCTACCATAACGTTCCATGTTAGTTGTCTTCTCTCGCCTTCTTTCTTGCGTCCCTCCCTCCTTCCCCCTGGCCTGGACAGATCTTGAAGAGTTTCTCTGTATCAGATTCACTCTCCTTAGTTCTTTAGAGAGTCTATCTTAAGAACTTTGCCTAGTTCTTCTAGGCTAGTTTTGCTCTTCCTGTGGGATTAGTATTATTGGCAGGGTTATTTAGCTACCAAACGAGATCTGAGGTAGTCTCGCCTTGCATCATGGGATATAGGGTTGCCTCGAGCTGGTAAAAGGAGTTCTCAAGCTAAGCAAGTGCCGAGTCGGAGCCGAGGATCGGCTCCGAACCCATCCAGCAAGAAAGAAGGCGAGAGAAGACAACTAACATGGAACGTTATGGTAGGTACATAACTTCTAATTATTCCCTTTGGGGAAAAAACATTTATCCATGAATTACCACATAACTGGCAGTACACTAAACACCAAAAGTATGGTAAGGGACTCTGGGACACAGGTGGGCAGTGGTCTCACCTTTGATAACCACATCGCCACAACAGTCAGGAAATCCTTCTATGTGGCACACTTCATCACGAAGGGCTTTTCATCCAGAAAAAAGGAGGTCATTGTCCCACTGTACTAATCTGTCATTAGACCCATTATAGAGTACAATGCCCCCATTTGATATGTACCTCACAAGACATCTGCACCAACTGGAAAAGCTACAGAAATACCTCACTAAAAGAATCACAAGCCTAAAGCAGATGCCCTATGCTGACCATCTTAAAAAAACTCCAGCTATACTCTGTCGCATATCGCCTATTCAGAGGTGATCTCTGCTTAACATACAGGGCCATGTAAAACTCAGAGTTGTTGGACATGCTACACTTAAAGAAATCTCAATCCCTCAGAGCCACATGCTCCAGGGCTCTAAACCTGGTCATCACAATGAACAAAACATGCAGGAGGGATAGGTTCCTGACCCAGAGACTCCCCATATTCTGGAATAGACTGCCCATACATGTCGAGCGGAGTGCCTCTTTGGCCCTCTTCAAAAGGAACCTTGACGATTGGATGGGAGATAGGAAATTTACCCCAGGGATCACGTCAGTCACCCTGGTAGATAGGGGTCCAGGGAAGTAAATATAGTGGGAAGAAATAGCCAGGAAATTGTTATGGCTAGGCTTGTATAGGCCCTAGGGCCAATACCCAGGTACCAACCTATGAACCTATGAATTTTTCATATTTGTATAATTTCTCATGGAGCTTTTCTCCCAGGGACTCCATTAAAAATGGACTCTTCCCAGCCCAATGGACTATCCCAGTAAATAAACTGTAAAATAAAAAAATAAAATGTTCCTGTATTTCCTTTATCTTATTGACCTCAGTTGAAGAGGCTGCTGAAGCTCAGTTGGACTGTCCTGGTTAACAAATAGAAGTAAATAAAGTTAAGGCAAGTTCACACACTATGTATAATAAACTGTATGGTCAAAATGTGTTCTTTTGAAATTCATTTTGTTTGAAGTAAGGTTATAAAATGAAATCTATGTTGAAAAGAATGCACAGAAAACTGGAATTTTTCAGAGATCACTGAATACTGTAGATCGAGGAATTTTGCTTTTTCTCTTTTTGTGTGATCTTACACTTGGTATACTTAAATCAAAGGTGTGGGGGATGCAATACATAACAAAGCTCCAATACCACTTAGACCGAGGAACTTATCCTTACTGCCAGTGATGTTTACTTTATTTTTGTGTGTACCCGCTCAACTAAAACTGGACCTTTAGTGTAGGCCCCACTGCAAAAACACTTTTTTTTTCACTCTGTGCAATGAGTCTACTTTTTTCTCCGTTTGGGTCTGGTGAAGTGGACTTCAGTGTTTGCCGATGCAGCTTCTAATAAAAGACAGGATTAGAGTTTTATGTGAAGAGTATTTTAAGATGGTCACTAAAGATAGGGATAGTTTTTCCCAAGTGAGAATTGTTATGGCTACAGAAAACTACCTTATTGTAAATAAAGAAGTAGAAAGTTTAGCAGAAATGGAAAATAATTTTTCACATGTAAACCATATTTACAAACTGAATTTAGACCAGTAATAAATGGGGTGAGTCACTAAAATACTCAGAACATTATTTTCGCAGAATTCATATAGGTCACATTGATCATTCTTGATTCAGTAGGATTGGCTTTAATAGAGTGACTTGAAACTCTGGCAATAAAGCAATAATAATAAAAAACTAGCACTTCAGCAAGTGTGGCATTAATTATCCTGGTTGGTAGTCTAACACAGACGAGTAAGGCTATTTAATTCTAATGCTTTTTGCTTGTAACCTGGGTTTGATTCTAATTATTTCCTTATTCTCACTTTTATTTGCCAGTTAAACAATATATAGAGCCAAGTTGTAATTCATATAATTAAGTATAAAATTATCACAAGTTTGCAAATCAAATTGAAGAACTATGCATCACCTTTTCCTAAATGGGAATTAATCTATCAAAATTTTATTAAATTAATTAGGTTCACTCATTTAGTCTTATTTCCCTATTTGAGTAAGCATATGGCTTAATTTTACAGGGAGTAAAGTGTACTATAAATGTAATTTTGTTCCCTAATATCTTAAATAAGCTCGGTTATGTCACAACTGAAGGGTACAAAGTAAGTTTAACTGTTTAAAACTGGGTTACCTGCCCTAAAGAATTGTGTTTGAGCTGAACCTAAAGAATGTAACAGAAAAAGGAAGGTAGGGGGGCTCATGACTGCTGACAAATGCAAGTATTTGGATCAGACAAATTCAAATACTATTAAAAAGTATTTCTCTGAATTTTCTGATGAAAGAAATAAGGGAAATTTTTATTTCTTAACCCAAGTATTTCTCTTTTCTAAAAGTAATAGTGACCTAATGGATTATATTAAGTACCATGTGGTATGGTTTCACATCTGCTCACACTAGATTTTCAGCCTTCATAGCCATTGATCTGATATGTTTTTTCAATAGTTGCAGGGGAATCTTTACTATTTCTACAAAGCTGCTCCCCAAAAGTTTCTTATCTTAAGTAAGAAAGCTTGTAAAACATTTAAACAAAATCAGATACAAGAGCAAATGAATGATTTTCTTTTTAATTTTCACACAAAATGCAAGAATCACTTTGTCTAGACTTTTGACAGAAAGTCATTCTGGTTTTACATTCCTTAACGTAGTAAATCACAAAAAGTAAGTATTGAATAAGTGGGGTAGGCAGGGTCAGGTGCATAATGTCATTAATATCACAGAAGTCAAAGTATGAAATTGTAAGTCATGGCCACTATTCTGTCAATTCAATTGACCTGCAGTACATGGTATTGGCTTTATAATGGACACAACATACCAGTAAGAAAGTAGGGAAATGTACTTAGAGTCCGTGACCTCCAGGTGTAACATCTATCCATCTCTGCATTAAAGTACTTTTAGCTCTGAGTTCAGCACATTCCTTGCTCAACATTACTGTAGTTTGGAGTTTTATGCAGTGGCATTCCTTTTTTAGCTTTATTTTCCAGGTGGTTTACCTGGTTTCACCCCCCCCCCCCAGGATAAAGGAGAGTGCTTAACTTTGAGGTTACACAAGGCTACAACCTAACCATAAGTCCTTCTCAGGATGAGCTTTATATCTCTTCTGTACATACAAACGCACTTAGAATGCAAAATGCTATTAATACATGTAAAATGTCCCAAGTTCATAACTAATGGGAAGTTAGACACAACCAATTCACTTAGGAATGTTAGTGGGGGATGACAGATTTTTGGGGTAAGGGTCAGTAGATCTGCAATTTCCCTCACTAGTCTTTCACATCAATGTACAGAAAGTGTTGTCAGTGTTTACAACTGTATACATGGATGATGAGACTTGACAATGCTAATGTTTACAGAAAACTTCAGGTGAGACAACATTGTACATCCTGACAAAGTGATAAATATATGGTCAAAGTTTAAATGATAGCTTGTATTAGTCCACTATGTTACAGCTTTTTGTTCAATTATGCAGGATTCCTGAGACTTAGTAGTAACAATTTTCACATCACAGTTCATTGTCATTGATAGAATTCTGCTTTAATTTATTGACTTATGATACTCTCTGCAAGTATAACATTGCAAAGAACTTGGGTGTCATGACCGAAAGCCTTCTCTTCATTCATTATTTCTGGTGTGCTTGTGTACTGATTTTGGGTTCATGACTGAAAAAAATCTTTTCTTCTTTCATTGTGCTAATAATTGTATGCTTTAGCACTGTTCTTGGGTGTCAAGCCTGGCAATCTGCAGTCATGAATTTAGTTTCATATAGTTTGGATGATTTCTCTGCTGTGTTGCTGGGCTGATTTGTAGTTTTCATGTGTGTAACTCTGGTTTCAGTAGCATGCCATTTAACCTCTGTGCAAGAAATCTGGACTAAGCCAACCTGGGGACAGAGGTCAGAAATCAAGGACAGGTTTTAAGTATTGCAATTGTAAACTTAAAGTTGTTTTTTTTTTTTATTATTGGCATGCATTTTCTGAAGGATATGGAGTTTTAAACTCAAATGTTTAATGTGCCATTTAATAAATTCAGTCCCCAATGATTTGCCAGAAAACCACAAAGAACAGTCCAAAAATGTGAGGCAAAATTCTGCCTATTCTGTGAAAATCTGTGCGGTATGTTCAGTAGGGGCATAAATGTTTTTGTATGACAGCATGATACACCAGTAGGGACACAGACAAAGGAAAGACTTCAGCCCTGAAGAGAAGTGCATCCTCATAGAGGGTCTTGGGGCATATGGCCAATGTATTTGGCTGAGAAATCTAAGGTGTAGAACCAAGTAGTTTTGAATACAAATGCAGTGGGGTGCGGGGGTGACTGTACATTGTCACAGTGCAGAACGAGGGCCAACAACATGGTGGGAGGTGGTAGATCAAAGGCTAGCCAAAATGCAGTTGCCTGTAGTATTACCAGTGGAGCACCTCCAAGACTGATCCTTTAATGGCCAACAGTTATAATTAGAGGTGGTAAAGACACCAGCATTTATCAGCCTAACTAGCAGACACACCTATCCAGTCAGTAAGGTTAGTGCATCCCTGATAAAACCACATACATGGAAATACTGCAGAGGACAGCTGTGTATGTACAACATGGCATTTTTAATCAATGTATGCTGCTTCTGTCATGCCAGAAAATGACTAGAGTTTGTATTGGAAGTTTGATCGTCATCTAGTTATGGCTAATCAGTACTGCGTTCCAAGGGCTTTGTAACCATGTCTTCACTTACTCCTTCAGAGGGTCAGTAGTAGAAAATGCTAGATCCACTGTGCCAACACAGCAGGCAGTTGACTGCAGAATGGCTGTTGGCAATGAGGCCATAACTGTCATTTACGACATAGCCTGATGTCAATAGCACACAGTCGACAAGTGTACTAGCAGGGATCGAACACCCAACAACAGGAACATAATTTTGCAGGCAGTGACACTCAGTAAACTTAATGAGGAAATTACATTGCAGGTGGTGCAGGATGGAATCCCAGGTAGCTCAACACCAGTGTTTGCTGAACCACAGGAACACTTTTTTAGAAAGATGGTATCATCTCAGGGTAGCAGCGTCCACTGTAACTCCTTTGCAAAGAGGTGACAGGTGAAGGAACATGTCACAAGTATATCCAGAAATACGAAAAACATTGGCTGCCCAGCATCAGATGTGCCAGAACCTTATTCAGGTGATGTGCACTGCAACACAGAGTCGGCTGGAGATGGTCAGAGTACTGCATTCTGTACACAAGGATGTCCAACAGTACATGGGAATGGTAGAGAGCAGGGATAATGCCATGATAAAACATAAGTTCATAGGTAGGTACTAGGCTATTGGCCCTAGGGCCTATATAAGCCTTGCCAAAAAGGTACCCTGGCTTTCGCCATGCAAAGAAAACTATTTTCTTATGCCCCTGTTGAGCAGAGCCACAGAAGTGATCTCCGGGGTGAATTTCCTATCTCCCATCCAATCATCAAGATTTTTCTTGAAGAGTGCTAATGAGGAGCTTTGTTTGATATAGATAGGTAGTTTGTTCCAGAGTATGAGAAGTCTCTGGGACAGGAATCTATCCTTACAGCATGTTCTGTTTATTGTGATGACAAGGTTTAGGTCCCTAGAGCGTGTAGCTCGGAGGGATTGGGATTTCTTTAAGTGGAGCATGTCCAACAGCTCTGGGTTTGACCTAGCTTTGTATGTTAGGTAGAGATCGCCTCTGAGTAGACGATATGCAACGGAGTAAAGCTAGAGTTTTTTTGAGACTGCCTGCATAGGGCATCTGTTTGAGTATGCAGTATGATGGTGTACTCAGCAGCCAGGGTGCATAATGCTACTAAACATATTACAAGGTACAGTTGAGCAGTATCCATTTAACATGACCAATATTACCTTTTAATTAAGATGCAAGGCAGAATGCAGTTGCCCAAAGCATTGCTGACACCAGAGCTTACAGAGATTGGGGGGATCTGCAGACTAATATAAAGAGCATTACTGAGTGTCTGTTATATACTTTGTAATTGGTAAGCATGATTATAATGGGACAGTGCAGTGGTGTAGTGGTTATCACTGCCACCTCACTGCAAGAGGTTCTCTGCTTCATTTCCTGGCTGGGGTGCCTATTGTGCGTAGTCTGCATCTCCTCCCTTCACTCGCATGAGTTTTCTTTGGGTGCTCCGATTTCCACCCACATTCCAAAGACATGCAGTAGGTGGATTGGACACCCTAAACTGGCCTTGGGTGTGTGTGTGGTGCACCCTCTGAGGAGCTTTGGGTCTCGGGCTAGCAACCCGACCCCATAAAACCTGTACCTGCTATGGAAATGAGTGCTGAAGGGTGCTCATTGCCCAATGTGCTAAATGCATGGGAACAAATCCAGGATGATTATAACAGTAAAATAAATCATGCCGGCAAAACTGTCATTGTTACTACTTCACCCTGCATACAGATGATGACTTAAGGCACAAGGGCTGGTGTTTATGAAGGAATGAATCTGACATGCAGTACCTTAAAAGAGAGAAAAATGTATTTCTTGTATTTCTCAAAACAGTACAGAGAAAGCAGAAGCTGCCATAAAACATGTAATACAATTTTTCTTTCCTGCAGAAGTGCACACATCCACTGCAAGGTGGAATAATGTACAAATACATGCTTTCATAGATAAATTTCTTCTAGTTACTAGAAGCAGCTCTCACCTCTTACCACAAAATAGCTAGGCTGGCAGCTACAGCAAACATCCTTGCCAGATGCAATTCTCATCTAATAAATGTTCCTGCAAAAACAGTACTACTGCTAAACATAACCTGAATATTTCACTACAGGACCCTAAACTACATACATCATACAGGAGAAATTCATATTCACCATTTTTTCTTCAGACCAGTGCATTTCACTGCACAGATGTGAACAGTCATACATAACACTGAAAGTAATCTGCCACTAAACAAAACAGGTATATAAAGCAGAAAATTGTATACCTTCCACCACACAGCATAGCCCACACATAGCAATGCCTTTATCGATTTTATAATGAAGCAAACAGCTGAATGTCATGGTGCAAATTTGTGGACTAGATGCCACCATTTTACCTGTACAACCATATACTGTGCACAAGCCTGCCACGTGTCATGCACGGCTCTTGCTGGCTGGCCACCAACACTATTGTAACTGGTAGAATTCTCTATGGTGGGAGCTGCACTGCAATCAGAGTTCTTCACCACCGGACTGGCACATGCTAATTTTCTACAGACTGCAACATGTGGTAAACATCCTACATGCAGTCATACTAAAGGGCAAACCCAGACTCATCCAGGCAACAGAACCAGGCTTTCAGCAGACCAAACACTTGTTTGATGACCACCTGCATCTGGGAGAAGGCAGTGATGTACTTTTCCTCTGCAGCACCCCTACGGTTATGGACTGGTGTCATCAGCTATGGTTCAAGTGGACAGCTTGCATCACCTGTAAAACTCAAGAAAAAAAGGAGGAAAAGAAACAATGAGGAGAGGATGGTTTAGTACTAAACAATACATTTTCAAAACTATACTTACTGACATAATTACACTTGCCAACAAGGTGACCACGGTACAGCCTAACATGCAGTTGGAGGTGCTAAAAGGGTACTTGTATGCCAGATATGAGAATCATAGCCACTGCCAGGATGCTTGGCCAAAATGTTAGTGATACACCCCCATTCTTCACATACTACATGGCAGTTGATGGAATAGTAACACTTCCTATTTCATTACTGCTCCCTCTGTGGTACTGATGGGATCCTAATGGCAACATGGATGCGATATATTGCACCAAGCACCTTGGGGAAACATGTCATTCCATGGAAGGCAAACACAGTTATGGCTCAATCCTGACATGACCATGTATAGTAGAGGTACTGAACCACATACACTAAGAGTATGTAGAGGAAATGCTGAAGTATCCTCCAAACAGGACTCTGTGAGATACCTAACATGTCCCCAGTCTGTCTCCATTATGTCCCTGTGCCAAGTAGAATGAGGGCTATACATACCTTTGTATCCACAGGTATAAGAAGGTCACATCTCCCCCATTACTTGTCCATGAGCCATTAAAAATTCACTAAAGACCTTAACAGTATCCTTGTCTAGTCTAAATCTATCAAGAATTTCCTGATTAAAGTTATGAATTAATCGTCCATATCTGCACCACCTTGGCTGGCAAGTGTCGCTTACCACATGTAATTTTGTTTCAGCCAAGACAAGCAGCTCCCCATCTCTAACCAAGAAATAGCTAGGTTGGCAGCTACAGCTAGCATCTTTGCCAGCTGCAGAATAGATAAAGGCATGATTTCACCTGTTAAAAGATTTCTGCATATAACACACAAACTGATAAAGCTATGAATCGCATACTGGAAGAGGTATTATTAGCATAAGACCCTATAAAGTTTTGTATCTTATTAAATGTTCATGTGCATATGTTAGTTAAAAGTGGCAGCACTTTTACACACAGCTGGCCTATGTGATTCGCACTGAAGCTGCGTTTGGGCTTGCGTAGGTTGCTATACTTAAATGCAATGACAACTGAATATCTCCTTTTGTGTTTACAGTCTTATATGACCTGGGTCAAAATCACTGCAGTCAATTGTTACAGCATGTTAGATTATAGCAGAAGCAATAATAGAGACTTTCTAATTTGTGAAGTTCAAAATACATACTACACTTTGTTACATGTGATATTGTTTAATATTTTATAATAACTGGTTTGACTTAAAGTGAGAGGCATACCTCTCAAGTGTACCTCATTATGAGGAACGTACCTCATTTAGGGTCTGAAAAAGTTCATGTTCCTCGAAGTTACACATTGAAAGGGTCTGTCAAACATTCAGTGATATTTTTCTTTAACTGATATCCATGTTAAATGGAAATAATATTCATTCATTAAAAGATCTTTTTTCTAAGTAAAACCAGTATATTTTAACCATCATATGACCTTCTTGGTTGACGTTGTTAGTAAGCCTTTAGTAAGTGTTCCACATTTTGCCCATTTGCTCCACATTATGAGGACTAGTGTTCCTCATTTTAGAGAAGGGATGTGGAAAGCTATGGCTAGAGGCCTGAATTCACTTCAAAACATACCTTTCAACCTCTTTGAGCAAGAAATCTGGGCAAAGCCAAGTGGTACAAAAGGCCAAAAATAGGGACAATTTTTAAATTTCTCTTATAAACTTAGAAAGTTGATAGAATAATCGATTTTGCATTAGCATGCATTTTTTGAAGGGTATGAAGTCTGAAACTCAAATGTGTCATTATTTTCTAACTTCAGTCTTTAATGATTTGTCACAATTGCCAGAAAATCTATATTTTATGAAAAACGGAACAAAAATATGGAGCAAAAATCTGGACATTCTGCAAAAATCTGTAGAGTTGAGACATATGCTTCAAAAGAGGCATGCTATTAGATATTTTCATCAGTTATAGAAATGTGATGTTATAAGACTAATTATTCCCAAGCACTCTAGGTATATTTCAAGCCTCTGGAAAGGACATAGAATCAAAAGCTTAGTTTCAACTTCAAAAACAGGCATGATTTTAATGGTGGTTGAAAGACCAGGATGCAAGCTGAAAATAAAGTATAGGGATGGTAGTTGACATGGGTATTTGACTCCAGATAACGATCCAAATAATTTCCATATCATCTCAACATTTTTTGAAACATTATCTAAACTCTTTGTCATAACTATGGCAGACTAAAGGAGGTTCTGCCACTGTTGACTGTTGCAAGGACTTGGGGGGGGACAGCTGTCCTGCTGTACAGCTGGATATCAGGTGCAAGTAACTGCTTAGATGAATAAGCTCTTGACTATGTTTCAAGAATTCATAGAATATTTATTTTTTTACCTCAACCCTGAGAAGAGCTTTTTCTCCCTCACCTTTGAGGTGAGGGAAGAGACGGTAATGAGGACTGCCTGGGTGCTAGTGGAACCTAGCTATTAGTCTGAAAGTCCAAGCATGGTGCAGAATGAATAAATAACATGAGGAGATTGCAATGTGGTGACAAGCCAGTATATATAGATGCATCCAAATTCTGAAACCCACATAACCTCACAAAAATTACTAAGGAAGGCTGCAAACCAAATGGGACTCTCTGATATGTATGAATAAAGACTCATCCTGAAGAAGGAAAATTTACTTTTACACACTTGTATGTATTCCTAAGCATGACTGAATCATCAAATGACTCATAAAACCTCTACAAGATTATGTGGCGTATTGGACCATGTAGCTATTATGTGGAGTGTTGGACCATGCAGCTATACTTTTGCAAATGATACCCTCCATGGCACAAATGATGAATGAAGCAGATAATGGAGGAAAAAAGTAGGATGACTGATGGTTTGAGATATCAGTGCTGCCTTTAGTGGGGAATATGTACAGAATACTTGAAAGCTTATCTTAAGATGATTAGGTAGACTCTTAACAAAGAATAAAAAAATCAAAGAGAAATGGGCTGAAAGTCAGTGCCTATGGGCACAATGGCAAAATACTAGATTTAAAAACCTAATGGATGTTAAACCTTATAAAACAGATGACATATCTCAGGGTCTCCTTAAGCTAAAGCCAACAAATCGGCTCTTCGAATGATCAGCTATGAGATGGTGGATCCAAGGGAAAAAAATGAAATTTAGGAAGGAAAAATAAGCAAATTAAAAGATGGGCATAATTTTTCATTATTTTTGATAATCTGTTTGCTAAGCTGGTGATTCATAACAGAATTTTGTATAATGTCTGCTTTGAAATATAAACAGAAAAAAATATTTTATTTGGTCACTAACCTTGTGATTAAATAGCAACTATGGGAGAACTGAGTTCACTGCAATAGTCATGGGAACATATCTATGAGTACTACTTTCAATTTAAAGATACATAAAAACATCAAAAATACAAGCTGTTTTAGTGGCTGCAATACAGTGGAAAGAGAGGGGTTCTTGCAGGTAGCATTTTTAAGAGCTACAGCCTTATGGAGAAGTATGGCAAGTGTAATTACCTTTTATTCACCTGCACCCCTGGGCTGGGTAGTGGCTAGCACAAAGCCCTGACTACACTCCATGCACCAGTGCCTAACATAGGTGTTAGACTGGGCAGAAAGTAGCGACTGACACTGGCTTCCCCCATTCTAGGTGAAAGGAGGCAGGCTAGGCTTGCTGCAATAGTAGTAGTATCAACCTGAAGAGCTTTGGGCTACAAGCGATACACCACTTGGTCAGGAGGTTGTACATGCACCTTTTAAAGACAGGCATAGCAGAGCTTACAAGGATAACGCAGGCTAGTGGGGTCAGGGCAGTATGGTACTACCCCAGAATTCCCAGTCTCTTCACTAGCCCCATATGGTAGGCAGGTTATGTATGATACTACCCTACCATTCAATCTCCTAACTGGCCCCATATGGTAGTTGGGTTAAGTCCAGTGGAGACTAGACATTGCGGAGGTTTAAAAATACAGTCTCTGTTAAAATCTGGTCAAAGTAGCAAACATTAAGATTTATATATCTATATATATATATATATATATATATATATATATATATATATATATATATTTATAATTATTTATTTATTAATTAATTTATTGACATTTAATTGCCGGTAAAGTCTGACTAGGTAGTAGCCCATTTTCAGCAGATGCCCAGGGAGAAAAGCTCCAAAGTATTACAAAACATTTTAAGAATAATAATTTTAATAAAAATAGTTTAAATTATACCAAATTAGACATATGGAAACATTGGTTAAGCATAGACACTAGTTATATGACAATGATTTAATAGAGAAATTAAAGATATATTATTACAGTACAAACAGAAATTACAGCACAGCATGAAAGAAAAGCAGGCTTATGGTATATTTGGAGAGAAAACCAGGGAAAGAAATTGATGGAAATAAGGAAGTGAATGAAGACATGAGAGTACGGAGATGTAAAAATAGGCATTTGTTCAAATTTAGGGATATTGTTTGTTCTGAGGTTGAGCAAGAATAGAGACAGCTTTTAGCCAAGACATCTTTCGTGATGGTTTTGAAGTATGGGAGGGAGGGTACTGACCTGATGGATAGAGGAAAAGGAATTACTGCCCTTAGCAACATGGTACGAATACAGACCATGGCCAGCAGATTTGAAAGGTTTGTGGACAGACAAGAGTTTTTAGTCATTGGATCCTAATGTCTTATTAGGAATATAGTTGTGTAGAATATTTAATGCTGGACAAGCAGGCGGATTCTGGATAATTTTATAGATGGTAACAAGCTGTCTGCATGTCAGTTAAATGGATAGTTTTAACCATTTTGGCTTTTTCGTGCTATAAAGTGGTGGGTTCTGGAAGGTGTAGTTGCTTTAAATTCATCAACTTGGTTATAACATTGTTCATGCTTTGATTTTTGTGATGTCTGAAGGTAGGTAGGGATGGGAACACCATAAAGAGGTGTGGGAAGGAGGTAAGTAGTGGCAAGTGCAGCTTTAGTTGTATCAGTGAGTGTTTTTGGCTCTGTAAAGCATCCCTAGTTTTTAATGAGTTTTCCTATGTAATTTTGTGTCTGCAAGTCAAATTTACCATCCACTATCATCCCTAATTTGCTATGAGAGCTGACTTCAATGGGTATATTATCAAGAGAGAGAGGACTTTAATTTTTGTTTTTCATGGGAGAGGAATTTGGGGAAAAAAGTAGTAGTTTGTTTTTCTTAGGGCTGTACATGAGTTAAAAGCCATAATGTTAAGTTGTCTATCTCGCCTTCATTCTTGCTGGATGGGTTCGGAGCCGACTCGTCCTCACTGCCACTCTAAAAGCTCGAGTTGGTTCCACCGTATATCCCACAATGCTAGGCGAGAGTTACCTCAGATCTCGTTTGCCGCTACAGCTTCGAGGTTGGTTGCTTCTACCGGTTCCTGGTGAGTGTTAGCTTTTTCTTCTAAAAGTTACTCTTTTTACCCCTTTTTAAGTTAAATTCTTCATATATTAGTGTAGATTATAGAACTTTATCCCCGACCCTATATTTTTCCCGTTTCTTTTCTAAAAGAACCTTTGGTTCTTCCCTTGGGCCTTAGGCCTTCTCTTCTCTAAAGGAGTGTTTGTGTAGTTTACTATAATTTTACTATAATTTTATTGGACTTAAATTCTAGTGTTATTACTAAAATTATTATATTTTCTGACAGGGTATAACTGGTGTGTTTGAGTGTGTGTTTGTGTACACCTGTCAGTTAGGCTATGTCTAAAGAAGCAAAGGTCTCCGGATTCAAGAAGTGTGATGCGTGCTGTCAGAAAATGTCTCTGACAGACGCTCACACTTCTTGTGTCTATTGTCTGGGGACTCCTGTGTTGTTTGCCATGGCTTCAGCCCCAGGGTCCTGCAGGAAAGAAAAAACAAGCTAATTCTGAGAGGCTTGTTGAAGCCAGAGGATTCCCTGTCTGTCTCAACAGGAAGCCCTCTAAGGCATCGAGGTCTTGACTCCGGCTTCTGAGCCGAGACCTCAGGTTGTTTAACCTTGCCTTTATCGGCTCGGCTGGAGCCGATAAGTCTCAGTCCACAGTTTCTGTGGCTCCGGCTGGAGCCGAGGTTATTGAATACCCCGTGTTGGCTCCGACCAGATCTTGAGCCGACAACTAGAAAGAGATCAAGGTCACCATCTATTGGCTCCGTTCATTCGCTCCAGGTTCTCCCCTGCTGTCTGATCATTCCTCTAGGTCATCGAGGCTGTCCGATCATGACCTTCAGAGGGTAGTGAGTCGACTACTTAAGTCCGAGGCACTAGCCCAGATGCTTCAGAGCCCGACTCATCAGTCCATGCCTGCCCCGTCCATCAACTCTTTCCTCCTTCGACTCTTCTGAGTTCCGAGACTGTGATTGCCGGGCCGAGACAATTGTCTTCGTTTTCTTCTTTGGAAGAATCTGACTTCCCTCGTCGGCTCCGAGGGTGAGTGGCATCGGACCCTTGTCCGACCCCTCTCCCTCTCGGGCTTGGCGCTGGTGAGTTCGGCTCCGACATCGACCTCGGAGCCATCACTGTCGGTGCCGAGGGGTTCTTAGCTCTTCGGAGCGGGGATCTCTGGCTCTGCCTGACAGGGGTGCATTCGAGGTCATGCGGAGTGTGTTAGAGCCAGGCTCTACCCCACAGTCGGCTCCGTCCGCCCCTCCCTCTATGCTGCCTCAGGGTAAGTCGACTCACTCCCTCATCCCGGACCGCAGAGAGCCAGCTCCTCAGGAACCCCTGTGGGGATTTCATCCTCTTCCGAGGCCTCTCCTGATTTGGCAGAAGAGCCCCCTCGGAAGAGGAAGTGCAAGAGGAAACACATTGACTCACCTGAGTCTATCACGTCAGACACAGATCTGGATGATTCTGAGGGTACCTACCCTTCCCCTTCTGAAGATGACACATTTGCAGACATTCTGGAGATCCTGAAACAGAGGGAAATTGGCCAGCCCTCAACCCTTATCTGTGTATCTTGAGGCGTTTGGCTCTCGTCCTTCCACCTCCTGGGTGTCCCCCCCCCCTCATGCAGGTGGTTGCTAAGAAGGCATGGACGGCTCCTGATTCAGTGGACCCCACTCCCAGGAGACCCTCCAAATTCATCACAGCTCCATCAGACAAGCAATTTTTATCAAAAGGAGTTTCTGTGGATGCTATGGTGGTAGCTGCCGCCACAAAGAAGGAACTGGCTGATCCTTCAGTGCCTGTCCATCCACCTAACAAGGAATCTAGGTCCATGGATAGGTGCGGAAGCGAATGTTCTCCTCAGCGACATTTACCATGCGTTCGCTGAATTACCTGTGCCATTTCACTCGTCTTCAAAGGGACTTGATCAAGGAAGCGAGTGAAATGTTAAGGTTTCAAGAGAAAATGAACACGCAGCTGGCTAAATTCCATATCCAACTCCTCCATGTGCCTCCTCTCTTATGCGGCCGATGGGCAGGGACAGGGGTAGCCTTACGTAGGCACGCCTGGATCTATGCAACTGAACCTTTCAAGGCGTCTTTCACGAACTCCCCTTTTGATGGATCATCTCTTTGGTCCTCAAGTGAAAGAAACCCTGACTAGGTGCGAGACTGATGGCAAGACCCTTTCTGCCGTCGGAGTCCGTTTTCGACTCCTTCTAGGCCTTACCCCAAAGGCCAGAAGGGTGGGAAGATGTGGTTCCGTAAACAATCTCAAGGGACTTTCCTACCAAAGGCAGAGGTGGGAATAACAATGGTAGGCGTCGCCCTAGGGCAGGGGGTCCATAGAACCAGGGCAATCGGGAAGCCTTTCCTGACAAGCCCTTTCAGCATCCCTGAGGTGTTGCCCGACTGCCCATCTTCGAGGCAGTCGGGGAAGATTGTCACTGTACCCAGAAGCCTGGCTATCCCTGACTCAAGACAAATGGGTACAGTCCATCATTTCCAAGGCTATTCTATCCCCTTTCTTCGTTTTCCAAATCAGTCAAAAATCCCTTCCAGATGTTCCACCCGCTCAAAGGGATATAGCAGCTTTGGAAATTTCAAAACTGCTTGCAAAAGAGCAATTCAGTCAGTGCCAGCAGACCAACAAGGATCCGGAATCTACTCAAGGTTCTTTTTAGTTCCAAAGAAAACAGGGGACTGGAGACCGATTTTGGATCTCAGTGTCTTGAACAAATCAGTCAAGAAAACAAGATTTGATGGTCACGCTGCAATCCATTCTTCCCCTTTGGGCAAAGGAAACTGGATGTGCTCTATAGACCTTCTATCACATAAAATTGAACAGACGCTCCAGAAGATTCCTCCGCTTCAGGCTGGGAACCAGTCATTTTCAGTTCAGGGCCCTGCCCTTTGGTCTCACCACTGCCCCCGGTGTTTACCAAATGCATGGCAGTGGTAGCTTCTCACCTGAGACGACAAGGATTCCAGGTGTTTCCATATTTGGACGACTGGCTTCTCACAGCTCCCACCAAGCATCTCCTTCTGATGGCCAGAGATTATACTTTTCGCGTTTGTCAAAAACTGGGTATTTCAATAAATTGCGAAAAGTCTGTTTTGTTATTACCTACATAGGCGCAAATTTAGATACTATAAACATGTCTGCAACAAAGGATATCAGACATTCACAAATTGGTGTCACTTCTTCTCAACAACAACAGAGCCAAAGCCAGGTTAGTTCTAAAGGTGTTGGGAATCATGGCAGCGCCATACCTCTCCTCCCATTGGCCAGATACCACATGCGGATCCTTCAGTGGATGCTTTTTCTCAATGGTCATACCAGGAACTTCCAATGTCTCACACCATTATGATCATGCAAAAGCATCTCATGTGGTGGATGTCTTCCCCAGCTCCTGTCGGGAAGCCCATTTGTTCCACCTCCTCCGGTTGCTACTCTGACAACGGATGCCTCCCTGTTCGGGTGAGTTGGCCATTATCAGGGCAGGACAGTCCAGGGCACATGGCAACCAAACGAATGCCACTTGCACATAAATGTTCTGGAGATGAGAGCAGTGCTTTTAGCGTTGCAAGCCCTTCAAGACTCTCTTCCCTTGGGAACGATTGCAATCCAGACAGACAATATGTCTGTAGTGTGGTACATCAACAAACAAGGCGGAACCAGATCATACCCCTGTGTCGAAGCACTCAGACTGTGGCAATGGGCGATTTCTTCTCAGCGTTTTCTGATAGCACATCCCGGAAGTCCAATCACATTGCGGACAAGTTGAGCAGAGCTATACTCATGCCTCACGTGGTCTCTGAAAGACTCTGTAGTGAGAGAGATATTTCTCAAGTGGGGTCAGCCTTGCTGCGATCTTTTGCTACTCCCCAAAACAGCAAGTGCAGAGAATACTTCACTCTATTCCCTTTACCAGGCCAACCCAGCAGAGAGTCCAAGTTTGGCCCGGGGACTTCTGTATGCATTTCCTCCTTTCCTCTGATCTCTCAAGTAGCTATCGCTCAGAAGGCCTCATTGATCCTCATTGCTCCTTACTGGCCTCGACAAGTGTGGTTCCCCTTTCTACATCGTGGAGTCTGGACCTAGTTCCAGATCTTTTGATCCACCAGTCGGGTCAGTTTCATCGCTCCCTCCCTCTCTGAACCTCACTGCTTGGTTCCTCCAGTTCCAACCGTAGCCAGGCTTCCTCAATTATCTCACTCGGTTAGAGATATATTGATAGCTTCCCATAAATCTTCCCCTCGAAGATTTATTTGAGTAAGTGGAAAGCTTCTCATATTGGGCACAAGGAAAGGACATAGATCCTTTCACCGCTTCCATCCAACTAGTCCTTGATTTTCTAGCTGAACTCTTCCATGCAGGTTCATCTCCATCTACTCTTAAGGTTCAATTGGCAGCTATTTCTAATTTTCATGTGGGCATTTCTGAATCTGCCCTAATGTCCCACAAACTTTGCAAAGCCTTTTTGAAAGGAGTTTTTCTTCTCAGACCTCCTATAAGAAATCCTCCTTCTCCTTGGGACCTAAATTTAGTTCTTGCTTCTTTGATTCTTTCCCCTTTCGAACCTGCAGCTTCATGTTCCTTGAAATTATTATCATGGAAAACTCTCTTTCTGGTGGCTATCACATCAGCTAGAAGAATTTCAGAACTTCAAGCACTCAGTTGTCGTTCTCCTTATCTTTTGTTCCATAAGGACAGAGTTTCCTTACGAACTAACCCGTCCTTTTGCCTAAGGTGGTTTCAACTTCAAATCTAAACCAAAGCAGAGTATTCAAATAGGTCTGAACAAAAATTACACTGCCTGGATGTTCATCGTCAATTAAGGTACTACTTGGACAGGACGCCGAAACAATTCAGAAAATCTGATCAGCTGTTTGTCTCCTATGCGGAAAGCAGAAAGGGACTTCCAGTTTCAAAGGTATCATTATCCAGATGGCTAACATCTCTGATTACCCTTGTTTATGACATTAGACACCAAAACTGCCTAATAAACCTAAAGCCCATTCCACCAGAGCTTTGGCTACTTCTTTAGCCTTCCAAGACAGACTGCCTATTGACACCATTTGTGCATACTCCTCACACTTTTATTTCCCATTATAAGTTGGATTTAGCTTCTAGGCATAGAGCTAATTTTGGTTCCACTGTTCTCAGGAGTCTGTTCCATTAGGCCACCCGGGACAAGGTGCTGGGGGCCGGTCCCATCCAGCAAGAATGAAGGCGAGATAGACAACTTAGCATATAGAAGTTATGTTCTTACCATAACGTTCCATGTTAGTTGTCTTCTTCTTGCCGCCCCCACCTCCTTCCCCTGGCCTGGACAGACCTAGAGGAGTTGTGATCGTGACCTCTTTTCTACCACCTCTTTCTTAGTCATATGCTATTATGCATATTTCTTGTTTCAGGATGTAGGTCACCCTTCTTCTTCCTGTTGTTAGAGGTGGATTCTGTTTTACAGTTATACTGTTACTGTTATAAGCTGGGGTTAGCTTACAAACGAGATCTGAGGTAACTCTCAGCATTGTGGGATATAAGGGGCCCTCGAGCCGGTGGAACCAACTCTCGAGCTTTTTTAGAGTGGCAGTGAGACTCTTTTAGAGTGGCGGTCGGGCCCGTGGTCTCCGAACCCATCCAGCAAGAAGAAGGCGAGAAGAAGACAACTAACATGGAACGTTATGGTAAGAACATAACTTCTATTTTCAGTTGCTGTTAAAACTTCCTCAGTATTTTTTTTGTCATATGTGCAAAAGAGTGTGAAGTCATCTGTATACTGTATTAGGGAGGCTTAATGTGTGGGTGGTGTTGGTGAGAATGTTAGAGGACGAGACCAAGGACAGAACCTTGTGGTACACAGGTGGTAACTGGGAAGTATGGAGAGAGGGTAGAGTGCCATTTTACTAATACCTATTGCATATGTAGTTTTGAACCCTAGAAAAGTGGGCTTTGCAAGACTTAATGAGGACATTCAAAGTAGATGTTTGATGTGATCAACTGTGTCAAAGGCTTCAGACTAGTCTAGAAATGAGGACACTATTTTGACATAATCTCTAGCTTTGACAGTATCTATACTAGGTAAAAAGTGCAGTCTTAGTACTATGGGAAGGACAGATCATGTTGTGTGGGGGACAGGAGTTCTTCCTGCACGAGATAATTTAGGAGGAGTTTTTAATACATTTTTCAAGTATTTTGTAGATCGTTGTAGGTCTAAAGTTAGTAATGTTTTTAATTTCCTCCTCTGTACAGATAGATAATGTGCATCTTTTTCCAAAGATAGGAAATGTGGGATTCCTGGACTAACCCATGTATAAGGATTGAGACATGGCAGGCAATGCCATTGGTTGTTGTTTTAAGGTATTTACTTGGAAGGTTATCAGCTGAAGTAGACCATGCTTTGATTTTAATTTTATTTATTTTACATTTGTTTGCCGGGAAAGTCCAACTGGACAAGCCATCCTTTTTCAGTGGAGGCCCAAGAAGAAAAGCTTCACATTTAATAAAGTATAGAGTGACTGTAGATACATACATGAAGAAAGATAAAATTATTACAGGTGTGCAGCGATGTAGGACAGGTAGTGCAAAGTGCAACATTTTTATATTTTGACAGTACAACAGTTTTACAGTATGCATAGTTTTGAAATACATTGGCTTAATAGTGTAGCCAGATTTTGATGGGGTTGAAAACTAAGTAAAAGTGCAGGAGGTCATAAGTAGTGTTGTATTAAAATTCACAGCATGGCCAGTAGTTAACTATTATTATTGTTTATATAGGATGTAGCACAGGTTCGAAGGTGAAAGTGGATGCGGTGAAATGTGGCTGCTGGGCGGGGTGGGGAATCCTTGGTTAGAGATGTTATAGTATCTACGAATTAAGAGTTGAATTGTATTGCAGTTTTGAGTGATGAGTTACTGAGAGAGGGGTTACAGATGAATTTATGGTTGGGATGCAAGATTCCTTTAACGGCTTTCTAGAGGTTTTTAGGATTGAGTTTACTATTCTTAAAGTTATAGTATAGGTTTTTTTGTCTTCGTTAATTTGCTTTTAGTACAAATGCAAAATATTCTGATGTTTTCAAGATATTGTGGTATTTTATGTTTTTGCCATTCTTTCCAGGCATTTTCTCTTTCCTGCATTAGCATTCTACTCTTTTTTTGGATCACAAAATAGCATTTGGTTTTTAGTTTCTTCCTTCTAGGAGGTGCAAGGCTATTTAGGATGGTCAGGAAAGTTGTATTGAATTAATATACAGCAATATCTAAGGGGAGGATTTTTAGGAAGTTTGTTAGTAGATAGGCTAGTAATGAACATTTATCTGTTAAACTTGGAAAGGTTGCATGTTTTATAAACAATGCTGCTTAGGTAGATGTGTGAGGTGTTTGCTTATATAGGCTGGGAGATGATCACACAAACATTGCAACTGATGTGGTATATTTGCTGTGGTCTGATCCAAGGATCCAGTCTTAGAGGGAATTTGTCTTGCTCTAATGTGTAGGGCTATTAATTGTGTGAAAACAAATTAACTTGCCTACATTTGTTGTGAAGTTATGTCCAACCAACTGACATTCACATCACCTAGCAGTAGTATTTCTTGTGGAATTGTTATGGCTATCCAATGTAGAACATCTTCAAGTACAGCTATATTGTCACCAGGAAGGATGTAAAGAATAATACATATTTGTTTATAATTATTTAATTTCAGGAAAATAAGCTCTGCTAAGCTGAAATTTAACCGCTTGTTGTAAGGGGAAATGTAGTAGTAGTTAAGGAAATATTAATGCAATACCACCACCTTTCCAATTTATATGGTCACTATGGATTGTATTGTAGTTGGGAGGTATAATTTCAGTGTTTATGCTAGGTTTAAGCTAAGTTTCAGTTACAGTGAGAATATCAAGCTTATGTTGGGTTATCCAGGTATGTAGTTTAGTAATTTTATTTCTTATACTCTAACATTTATGGCAGCATATGTTAGATTACCGAGGTTGGAGATTGGCTGTTGGGTTAGAGTAGTATGTGAAAGATAATTGTCTTGGTGATCTTTGTGATGGGAGGTGCCAGGATTAGGGTAACTACACCCTCATAAAAGGATTTGGGAATTATTGATGCTTGTTTTTGAGAGCAGGGCTGTCCTGGTATCTTGAGAAAAACAAAAAAGTACTGAAGCTAACACAGCTGAAGGTAAAACAATAAACTTTAATGCACACAAAAGAGAGTAAGCTCTCAAATACCAGGTCTTAATGAAGTTGTCTCTCTTAAGCCTTTTTTAAAAGCTAGACCTCTCAATCACTGAGTATAGGATTGTTTTTTATACATATTATATATATATATATATATATATATATATATATATATATATATATATATTTTTTTTTTTTTTTTTTCTTTTTTATATGTTTAATTTGCCTACTTTCTTGTTGTGACACTTTTCTCTTGGATAATTGATGCTTTTATCACTGCTTTAATTGACTAATTAACTTATGGTATTTAACTGCATTTGTTACTAGTTTAGAACAGTCTGATGAAGCGGTGAGAGCACACTGTGAAAGCGCTTACTCTCTTTTGTGTGCATTAAAGTTTATTGTTTTACCTTCAGCTGTATTAGCTTCGGTACTTTTTTGTTTTTCTTAGTAGTTACTTGTTACTATACCAATCTATTATTATTCTCAGCATACTTTTTACACTGTCCTAGTATCTTGTCTGGAATGCAAGGAATAGGGGATTTGAAAGGTTATAGTATGAGAATGTTGGTGAACTAGGAAGAAATGAGAGTTTATTTGGAAAAACTAGCAGATACAATGTAGAATAGGTAGGTACAGTTAGGGAGGGGTGTGACTATGGATTTATATAGGACAAGGCAGTATGGAAGGGAGAAAGGTAATTAGGAATGGTGCTAAAAGAAACAGGAGTGTTTGCATGATGCTAAGGATATCAGGGAGGTTTAAGGAATAGAAGTCACAAGTGTAATGTGTATAGGAAGTAAATAGAGTAAGAGGGGGTGGTTGGCAATTGGGGTAGGGGAGTGCAGCAAGCTTCCACCCATGCATCAAATTGTAATGGAAAGCAATCACTTTATAGCTCATACACAGCAAATAACAGAAAGGTACAAAGTAGAACAGGTTTTCTTTCATTCCCTGAATGCAGAAACCTGTCAGCCAGGAAGACTAAGTAATGGGCATATACAATGTAATCTATTGGTCAAGAGAAAGGACAGTGGCCAACTTAGTAAGTGGATTTTGGAGTAAAGGATAATTCTGTCAGGGGGGATGTTCGAATCTAGTTTCCAGCACAGGCAACAATATATATGACCAGATGAAGTTAATACATAGTAAGGCTCTTCAAGATAAATTTGCTTACTATGTACAAAGATGGAAGTCTCAGTGAAAATGTTTGGGAGTTGGCCCTTGTCACAGAAATTCTGCAGTTTTGGATTTGGATGTAGTGAACAGAAGCTGTGCACTTGAGAAAGTTGGTGACTGAGTGATAATGTTACTCCTGATGTACAGTTTCCATCTGCAAGTTTTTTCTTTTGATTCTAGACAATAGTTTTCTTTAAGGAATAGGCAAGAAAGTAAACAGCATTTAACAATAATATATGACTTTTTACCTAGTTCATGCTTGACTGCTCAGGTATGCAAAAGTTTAAGGGATTAGCTCAGCAGGAGATACTTAGTGATTCAGAAAAGCTTAACAAAAATTACAATTAAACTTTTGTTTCAGTACATCCTTCCTGTGCTATTTCATACCGTGCATTTCAAGTAAGTGCATCATTGTTTCATCTGTACAGCTATGGAAAAGATCATTATGGAATTGCTTCATAAGGATATAGGTAAATTACAGACTCTCGACCCATCCCAGTTTGGATTTGTAAAAAGTAGGTCCTGTCTACTTAACTTGGTTGGTTTCTTCAAAAAAGTTACTAAAGAAATAGATGAGTGCAGAACAATTTACACCACATATCTACGTAAAACTTGTTGCGATGTTCAACACCATCCTGGACTTTGCTATCATGGATAAGCTTTCCAAGATAAATATTACTCTCTGTTACTCAATGGATAGCAAATTGCCTCACAAACAGAACCCAGGAAGTTAAGTTGGGTGGTGATAACTCCTCCAAAAGACCTGTCATTAATGATGCACCACAGGGTTGTGTCCTTGGGCAACTTCTCTTGGACATTTACTTGGAGGTCGAAACTGATATCAATCATTTTGTTGCTGATCAAGTTCTGCTGATGAATCTACAAGGACACACCTGGGACTGTTGTGCCGATGAATCTACACATGGGACTGTTGTGCTGATGAATCTACACCTGGGACTGTTGTGCCGATGAATCTACACCTGGGACTGTTGTGCCGATGAATCTACACCTGGGACAGTTGTGCCGATGAATCTACACCTGGGACTGTTGTGCCGATGAATCTACACCTAGGACTGTTGTGTAGATGAATCTTTACCTGAGACTGTTGTGAGCTCCCCAAAGGACACAAAGATGCTACAAGAAAATATACCTTGAACAAATAGGTGCTGTCAAACTCGCAGACTAAAACGAAATGCTAACAAGTGCACAATCAAATTCCTAGGCAAGCATGTCTCCTCTTATAACTATTATGTGGACAAAATCCCTCTGAAAATTGATCCTGCAGTTTGTGGTCTGGGAACTTCAGTTGATGAACTTTTCTTTGATCACCATGTATCCACTGCTGTAAGGAGGTCCTTTTTCATTGTTCATTTCATATTTAAAGAAATTGCATCCAGAACGATGGATGCAATTATTCCACTGTACTCTGCATTTATTAAGTCGATCATTGAATTATAATGCCCCTTTTGATATGTATTTGCTTTAAAACTTATCACAATTAAAACAAGCACAGTGCTTTCATGCTGTCTCACTTAGAGGCCTAAATCATAAAAACTACACAGACCATCTCAAAGCCTTGTCCCCTCCTTTCAGTGTCATGCACACTACTGACAGGCACCCTCTGCCTTGTGCATACAGATTTCAGCAGACCCCATTCTCAGACCTATTACGCATTTGGAAGTCCAATGCTATCATAATCACCCACACAAAGGGATATCTATGTCTTTTGCAAAATAAATATGTTGGAAAAATAGGTTTTTATCACAGAGTATACTTCTATGGAACGACCTTTCACTCCACATAGAGCAAAGTACTTATATTACTCTACTGAAATGTAATTTGATGAATGGATGGGTAACTGCAAATTCACCCGCAGTTTAGCACCTGTGCCCCTCATGGATAGGGGAAACATGTAAATGCCCCAATATGTCCCTGTTGAGCCCATCTTTGCATTATTTGTATGCAAAATATAAAGGATAACTACCACGAGAATGCAATGCTAGGCTTTAGATGCTTGCAGATCACTAGACTAGAAAGTACCTATGAAACCTATAACTGACATGCATCAGTCGATTATAGTATTAAAGACCAAGATCCAGTAAACTAATTATATCTTATTTAATCAGCATGCAGCTCATCACCACAAAATGATCTGACCCTACAAAGTGTCATTTCTGTGATATGACATGAATTGAGACTAAAATATTATGAAACACTCAAACAATTATTTTGTAATGGACAGACCTCCCTGTACCCACTAATATTTGTGTGTGTGTGGGGGGAGGGGGCAGGCAGACCCTCGCACATCGGATCTCTGTAAATTCCAGTTCTAAGACCTTGGAAGTTCAGAGGAAAGGGAAACCATGTTTTCCCCATAAAGCAAAAACTGAGATGATCATTCCCACTGTACTAAATTCTCAGCTACAGTAGTCCATGAGTTTTCTACTGCAACATTTTGGGAAATCAATGAAATATTATGAAGTTAACTGTAGTGACCTTTTTTGGAGACAGAACAGGTTATCACTTTTTAATGTACATATTACAGTCTAACCACAGTCATTTTGTATTTCAAGTGCAAAACAGAAATGTCTTTAGAGTGTACAGATAAAACATTTTCACATCTAAGTGCTCCAAACACTACTTGTACTGTACAAAGTGCATTCCCAAAACAGTCAATCTGTCTGCAACAAAACCTAGAACAATAGCAACACCTTTTCCGACTTTCAGTAATGTCATTGATGCTGTTGTTGTGTCTTTCGGCTCCGGTTAGGGGTCGCCACAGCGGAACTCCTGTCCTCTAATGTTTGGTACTGGATTTTTACGTGCTGATTTACCAGCCCTGACCCTCAACCTTCAATGAAGGCACGCTCATTCATGCATGCCTCCACACACAAGATGCTCTAGCTGAGAATTGAATGGGATAACGTCTTGCTGTGAGGTGACAATGCTACCGCAGCACCACTACCGCGGATACTGTCATTGATATTTGCTTTAAATCACTGCATGCTGTTTAACTTCAACTGCACTTTAAGGTATTAATTCAAGTAGCTACAAAGGGCATTTTTAAACAATGCTAGCAGGCAGGTTAGTAACAGGTCCAACAATGCGCACTGTTTCAATACATGCAAAATAACACTGCAGTGAATGTGAGTCTTGTATAACCAAACACACTGAAAGAACAACATGTAGAACCTTTGTATGCAAATATATTTGCTTCACTGTATACATTCACAAACTTTTTTAATGTGTAATGAAAGATGCTTTCCGTAGCAGTGATGAGATTTTTCTTTTTAAATACATGGAGAGGTGCTATATTAGTGCATATGTATCTAGATGTACCCTTTTCAGTTAGCCCTGAGGAAGTTTTAAAGAACACTGTTTTCCCTGTGTTTAGATGCTCAGAAGAAATACTACAGTCTGCTTATCAGCACATCATTTTATTGGATTATACTTTTATGCGTGGTGTAGCTAACTATAACAGCACCTGGTGCCGTCACCCTATCTTGTGCTGACTCCTCCTCAAACTTGGAGCAAAACAAATCTCTTCTTTTAAAGTGTAGCAAGCTGCTTGCTACAATTTACACCACTGACAAAGCAGGCTTAATTTCTGACTGACAATTCAATACTGGCTTTTCTGAATGCTGATAATACACTGAAAATTGATTGGTATCTGCCAATCATGCTGTGCGACAGTTTGCAGCCAGGGTGGCTACCCCTGCATCCTAGCTATGCCTCGGATTTTGTTATCTTGATTACCTGCTATGCATTGGTTAACTTTATTATGTTAAAGAACACATTTCCCTTAATATTGAATTTTATCTAAGTGGAGACAGACAGATATTGATATGCATGTGTAGTGTGTGTGAAGGCTAAAGGTAGTAAGATATTTTACACGGCAGGCATCATAGAAATATAGTTGAATGCATTCGTAAATTGCAAATATAGATCTATACCTACACTTCACTTCACTTGGTATTTTCAGATATGCACTACAATACTTCATCTTTCCTATTTTTCTTTAGGTATTTGTTTCTTTTGTGGTACTCAGCTTTGTCTGTTTGATTCACCTTTCAGACTGAATGATAGTGTAATTGTCACATATATCAAAATTCATCCTGTTTATTCTCCCAGCATGCATTTCTACCATTTATATATACACTGTGAACAAAGACCACTGTAGACAGGCTGAAGTATTAAGATGCAGGTGGTCCCCCATGCCTTTACTAAATTATCAAAACTGCACTAAGGGAGGATGTTCTTTATCCATAGAGCAAACAGTAGCAAAACAAGCTGCAAGCAATAGTTAAGATTTCAAAGTTAATTTAAGATGGTACTGGGATTATGGGACACGGCATTTATTTATTTTTTCATTCATTTGTATTCAGTGCAGTTTTGTTTTAGTTTCTCTGCAAAGATTTTGAATGACTGTACATACTAAACATGTTTGTATTGAATCCTGGTGTAACCCGCTGCATATGTCATCAATATTTTGCTGAAAGTCAAAGTGATTAGAGCATTTCAAGATCACGCATGAATTCTCATGTTTAGCCCTTGGTTGCCAAACCTAAGCTTGCACAGTGTACTGTTGAGCAATGTTTTGTGCATTATTTAATAACTTTTCTACCAGTTTTGTTTAAGAACAGTGCAGTGATACAGAATGTGTTATGCTCCCTTATTTCATTTGAAACTGACAGCTCTGTCTTTTCAAATTAGTCTTCATTCATACAAAACACATACATAGCAAAATCAAAAATGATGTCACTTGGAAAAGCTCACAACAAACAGGGAATACAGTAAACTGCCAGTTAACCTGAACTCAAGCAACTGGCAAATTATCAAAGAACTACAGTACAATTTTCATGTGTTGCACTTTGTTTCCCCCTGCAGAAACATACCTTTCAGTGTTAGAGTTTTATTGTCTTTAATATTAACTCTCAAACAACCAGGAACTACAGTTATCCGGCATCTACCGATCCCTATGGGTGCCAGTTATCTGAGTTTACCGTATCGTATATAGTAATGGAATACCCTCTGCTACTGAAATATTAAACATTTTCACTGAAGTATCCAAAATCTGTAGTTTGTCATTGAGGACGACACATTAGAGTAAAATGTATTTTGCAATAAAATGCATCTTTAACAGCAGCACTCAGTATCTCTTAATGTCTGTAACTTGGTGAAGAGGAGTAAGGCTCTAAGCTGTTAACAAGCTACTCCCTGTGGTACAGTGTTCAATTCCCTCAGCCTTCATTTGCTTACAGTGTAACCCTGAACAAGTCACTCATAGTGCTTTGAGGCAATTGGGAACTTGGTCTAGGCTCCTTATCGGTCTACTGGACAGCATGCATGGTAGTTACCTGTGTATATAATGAACTGACATCAGGTCAAAGGTCTAAGTATTGCCCATATTCCAAATGTCCAACAGATACTGAAATGGCAACCTGTCACATTTTAGCGCTGCATGACCTAAAAGACAATATTAAAATGATTCCATACAATTAATTAATATGTATCCCAACAAAACTCGCTGAGTTGTCTTTTCTGACATTAGCTTTCCCTGAATGTATCTGCTGTTGCTTTTCTTTGCATTGTGAAACTGCATTTTATGCATGTATTATGCTACCACTTACAGGGTTACACTACCATGCAGTAAAGATATTTAAATAGGAGAGGTACAAAGTTGAATCCTTCAGCATGGGAGGGGTACAGGAAAGCTTGCTTCTACGCAAAACAATGAGATAACCATTCAGTTTGGTGGTTGAGGATAATTTAGTTTACACTCTACTACATAGATGTTGAGCATTTGTAATGAAACCTGTGAAATATGTTAACAGCTCTGCAGAAGAGTGTTTGGCAATGGATAGCAGTTTATTCATTTTAGTTAGCTTGTTGTTTATATGTTTATCAGTAAAATGCACTGATCAGTAATGACCATTTTCAGGCACAGCCCAGGTAAATGAGCATTCACATATAGTAACAAAGCAGTCACCCGAGAGATTAGAATAATGCAAGAACTATACAAAATATTTACAGTACAAAAGGAAATGAAAATAAAATTGTGACCCGGATGTTGAAAAAGTTAAAAGCAGATTGGTTGGCATAAGTGAGATTTACTTGGGAGGAGGAGTGCGTGAGGCAGTTATGTATCACTGAATATATAAGCCATGGCTTACAGGCAGAGTGGCAGCTAAGGTTGTTCAGAAGTGTTGTATTCACATGTTTAAGGCAGGTTGTCTAGCAGGAGGAAATGCATGTAGGCATATTCCCTAGGAGTTAGTTTAGGCAATTGCAAGCCTTCAGCTTTGGGGACAGAATGAAACACAGGAAGGTAAAGTCACAATGCATTAAAACAATTTTGATGTTTGACGGTGTTAATCCCTATCTTACTATTACTGTCTCTTATTTTCTGGTGTAGTGAATGGCTGATCACTGTGTTTCTTTGATGTGACCACCATCATGCTATGTGGTCGGTATATTTTATTGCTGCTTATACACAAAAATGACTTAATGAGGCTTGATATAGTGATAGTGTTGTCAAGTTTGCAGTTTCCCAAAGGGGGCAATTTTTTTATTTACCTCTATTAAATCATACCATGCATAGCTTATATACAGGGGAAACTTGATTTAATTATCCTGCCCCCAGAGGACAAGACAATGGAGAAATTCTATTACCATGTCTTGCTTTGTGTGTGTCATCCGTTTTCTTATAAAAAATCAGATCGGGGGTGGGGGTACAGACTACACAAGTAACCAATGTAAAGGACTTATTTTAAATGCATTATCCAAGGAAACACAGACTGTTAGATGACTGACGTTGATTTGTTGTGTATAATTAGGAAGTTTCATAAAGAATAGCTGCCTGTAGTATTTAGAGAAAAATTAGAAAATAGGAACGAGCCAAAAATATCAAGACCTTTCACATAGCACAGCTAACCAGTTCAGGGAGCTCTAGCAAATAATGAGAGAGATGGTAACCTTTCATACAGAGGTGAACAAATGCAGGCATGCTGAGCCAAATGGTATATTAGTGTCAATTAAAAACTCCATCAACAATGAAAACTGAGAAACTCTAAATGTGCAATTTATGTTCCTACACTTATACTTTTCAACATGCATGTATGAGTCCAAATGAACTGTTTGGGTACAGGGCAAGGGATAAATGTATGCTGCATCTTTAACCCTATTTTTAAGAATATATTTAAAATGGCAGTTATTTTTGGGATGGTTTGGATTTATTAATCAAATTAATGGTTGATCCCTTCCAGAAATGGTACTGCAAAATTTGGTACACTATTCCAAAAAAACTAGGTACACTACCACTGTTGTGTTATTATCAGCAGTTTATAACAATGCTATTTTATTATCACTATCTATCTGTATGTTCTTTCCATAAACCTTTTTAGAAACTGATCCAACTCTTTTCTGTCCTTCTGATGCAAAATCATTTTTTTTACTATTTCTGTTAAATAGTAAATACATTCGTCTTTACTTGTACAGACTAACAATTGATGGTCTCATGCATAGGTGCTTTTAGTCTTTAATCGATGAGGGTTTTCATTGACAGGTGAGATAAAGTTTGCACAGTTCATTGAAAATCAGCTGCTCAAAAAGTAGAGAAGAGTGGTACAGTGGGCATCAGGAAATATACCCTTTCCCTACTGTAGTGCGACCTGAGGGCGGTATATATAATTAGCAAGGGGTGGCACAGCCCTCCACATGTGGGCATGAAGGGGGACATGCCTCCCTACAAAATCATTTGTTTAATTTGTATTTCAGTCCTTTATGGATCAATGTATTTTGTATTCGATGATTAGTTTTCGATGAATTGTAGCTCGACAATCTGTGTGGTTGATCAAAAGTTAGCTTCCCCTATACACATACTCAGAATTATAGCAAGTCATATAACTATTTAGTAATAGAGAACATAAAATTTACAAAGAAAAAATGTTAACTGTGCCACACTTTTCACTGTGGTCATATTGGTCCATAAATACACTTTGCCAAATTATACATAATAAATGGCAAGCATCAGATAAGATTCTGGAAAAAAAATTACCAACTGACAAGTTTATGCAGTTATTATGACAATTCTTCCTCTTACCATCCTGTGTATAGTTAACAGACTAGAGATATTAACTGGGAATCGATCTTGGCTAATGATTTATGTTGCATATGCCACTGAAAAGTTCAAAGAAACCCCACTTATGGCTTTGTACAGTTTATTTATAAATATCAGTAATACGTCGAATTGTGGAAGTTCTGGAGATGGAGGTTGTCCAAACCAATGGGAAAAACATAGCAACTTCTACCACAGGTAGAACATGCACATTCTACGTTTATGTTCCACATCACCGAAGTAAACATTTGTTCATGGTTGTAGAAAGGTCTGGTAGCAAGAAATCAGGCAAAACTAGGAAGACTTTTTTTCCAGAAATAGCCAGCCAATGAATATTTAACACCTATTACATTAGGTTGCTTAGCTTATCAGATGAGCACAAAAGAAAGAATTTCAAAATTTTAATTGTCCTGTGTCCTGCTCCTAAAAGTGATTTTGATAAATTTACAATTAAAACTTTCTAATCTGCATCGCTTGAGTATTGTTCAGTGCTTGTACACCAACTCCAGCCTTTTCTGCAGAATTTAATTCCATAATAGATTTCTGAAGACAAATTAGCTCCAGTTGTGACCTGTGTTCTTCTTACAGTTTAAATAACTAATGTAAGCCTTTTGTACAACATGTCAGTTTGGTACTCTGTCCTCTATACTTAATGTTTCACAGTTATTTATACTTTGTTCATGTTACATAATTGCTTTTTCTTGAATGCTTGTTTTCTTCCAACAAAAGCAATTTATTTTTGGTCACACACTGTTACTTTGTATTCTTGGATATTGCAGCTTCTGAGTGTATTCTACAGTTCTACCATGCATTTAAATCATTACTGTTTCACTTGATAACAGAGTGAGAGTATTAAAGCAGGGGGTGTATGGGATGTGTGTGTGTGTGTGTGTGTGTGTGTGTGTGTGTGTGTGTGTGTGTGTGTGTGTGTGGGGGGAGGATTGCTCCCTTGCAAAAAAAAAAAAATGATTTAATGTGCCCTGCATTAGTCATAACTCATTGTGCTAGATTACATAACTTATGAGAAATTTCCCAACCCCTACAGTGATGTAGAGAATTAAAGTTCTGACTACAACCCAGCCATCCCGGGTTTGATTAGCAGCTCAGGCAACTGACAGAAGTGGCATGGAGGGATGAGCGTTACCATCTTGGGATGGGTAGGTAGAGATATGGGTAGCTACTGTGTCAAACCCTGGTGGATGCTGAGGAAGGCACTTTGGTAGGCATACCTAAAGAGGGGTGCAGTGTAAAAAGAAGGCTGAGCTACTGCAGAGGTGGGCCAATACATCGCACATCCCCATTGCCCTCCCCCAGGCAAAACCATTAGGTCTGCAAGGGAGGGGGGAAAAAGGGTAGGTCATAAGTAAACACCCCCCCCCCGGACAGAGCTCCCAGATTCCAAGTTACATGGCTAGTCATACCAAAAATGTTAGTCTAAAGGGGGCAAGCACACCACTGGTAGATCAGGGTGCTAGGCCAGTACCATGAAGGATGGAGGGCCAGGCCAGTACCATGAAGGATAGAGGGCCAGGCCAGTACCATGAAGGATGGAGGAAGGACCAAAAAGAAAGTGTGAGACTTCCTGTACAGCAGCCTAATTGAGAAAATCCTTTGAACCTGAATTTTGGATCTTCATTCTCTATATTCTGTGAATTAAGTGACCTATTTGGATAAAGTATAAAGAATGTAAAATTGTGCAGTCTCAGATAACCACATAGATGGCCTCAAAAGCTTTTTCCTGTTGGTCAACACCATGTTAAAACAATCCAGTACAGTCTTTTTTGTCTCAAATAAGTGGTATATTCTTCAAGACATGGACCCAAAAATGGAGAAATGTAAAAATGAAGACCAGGTTATGGTACATCTACTTTTTACTGTGGTTGAAGACAAATGAAGGAAAACAGGATAGATAGCTGTTGCTCATAAATGTACTTGTACAACTTATTTCCGGTCAACAATCACATCATAATTTATAAATATACATTGCAATGACATCGTAATATATAAAAATCCATTGCATTAAATAATAGTGTAGCAATAACCCAGAGCTAGGTGCGGATAATACTGGATTTAAAAAGAATAGGCCCCTGCACGTATGGTAGTTGCACGGTTCCAAACTCAAATCACATCCGAAAAAACAGTAGCGCCAGCAAACTGTGACAAAAGTAAAGATGTTTATTGGGAGGACATAAAACAAAAAATAGAGCAAGCAGACCGGTTTTGGCTGTCAAGCCTTCTTCAGTGCATGAAACTGAAAAAGCATGCAAGCATATATTTATAGTATAGCCGCACCTGAAGTTACCTGAGATTAATTACATCATTAATTAAAAATATTCATTCAGCTCTGGAGAAAACAAAGCACCCAATTTAATAATCCATTTTTTCTCCATGTTATTTAGTAACTGATGCCATCCTGATTTGTTATTTCTATTTCCCTGTATTCTATCAATAACTGTGAATCTAAATGTGGCTTTTGGGTGTTTTTGTGTATGTTTGTATAGAGCACTTGTTGGTTTCTTAGTTCTACTATCACTGAGATGTTCTGAAATCCTGAATTTAACACACCTGGATGTTTGTCCCACATAAAAGGCTGAACAGTTGCACAAAGCCATGTAAATCACCCATTCTGTCTGATAATTGGCAAAAAACTTTATGGAAAACACTTGTCCAATGTTTTTACTAATAAATTCTTTAGTCTTTGACATGTTTTTGCCATGGGTGAAAATGTCTGCATGGAAAACATCCCTGTAGGGGCCCACTTTCCAGAGTCATTTGTTTGGGGCTGCTGTCAAATCTATTCCCATGTTTATAATGATTTATAAATTAACCAATATTTTTACCTCTCCTGAAAGAAAAGTGGCATGTATCGTCTACCAGTGTACTAAGCTTGGTATCAGCCAATAGAATATTCCAATGTCTGTGGACACTATTGATGAGAACATCCATGTTTCTGCCATAGGTAGTTGCTAATCTGATTTGGGTATTATTACTTTGGTTTTTGTCCCTGTACTGGAGTAGGCTATCACTATCCTGATTGGCAGCCCAACATCTGCCTTGAGCGGTCTCCCCTTTCTTGTACCTCCTATCATTAAATCTTTTAGCCAAATCTGACTCGTATGTATGGTAAGTCTCAGCATCGGAACAAATCAGCTTCAGGCATAAAAATTGTGACTTTGGAATGTTTCTGCATATATGGGGAGGGTGAAAGCTGGAGGCATGAAGCAAGGAGTTGTACTCAGGGTGTTTACGATAGACCTCAGATGTCAGTGTATGGTCTGCATTCCTGATTACTAATACATCCAAAAAGGTGATTTTGTCGGTATCAAATGTAATCGTAAAGCGAATGCCCCATTTGTTTTCATTCAAATATGTGATAAACTCCTTGAGATATATAATATCAGGCCTCCATACCAACTAGCAGTCATCCAGATATCTCCTCCATATGTCGATCTTGTCAATATATATATTATGGGTTCTATCATAAATTATCTTTTCCTCAATGTAAGCCATAAAAAGATCGGCATAAATTGGAGCGAATGAGGCCCCTCTTGCAGTGCCTTAGATCTGGAAATAACAGTTATTCCCGTAATGTGCAACATTTCTGGTTAATACATGCTCCGCCAAGCAGAGCAGAAATGTATTAAAGCCAGGTGGATATAATTCGGACTTGGATAACCAATGTTCCAAGGCTTCCAAACCTGCTCAATGGGGAATGTTCGTATATAATGCAGAAACATCCAGAGTACACATGTACCACCCTGCTTCTAACTACATGTCTGATATAATGCATAGAAACTCTGTGGTATCTTGCATTCTAGCTCTGACACATTTGAGCAAAGGTTTAAGATGTAATGTCAAGAACTGGGATAGTGGTTCTATAATTGAACCTTTACCTGAGACAATAGGTCTGCCAGGAGGGTTTTGTAGATTTTTGTGAATTTTAGGTAAAATATATATATATTAATTACAGGGGTCTGAAACAGTTAGATGGTAATCAATATTATCTGTTATTATCCCCTCCTCCCTGGCAGAATGCAAAAAATTATCTATTTGCCTCTTAAACCCAGATGTAGGGTCCAATACCATGTGTGTGTAATATCGATTGTCGGACAGTTGTCTCATAGCTTCAGAATTATACAGAGACCAATCTTGTACCACTATGGAACCACCTTTATCTGCTGACAATATTACCAGTTCACCAAAAAACACCAAAACTGCTGAAAACAGCCACTAAAAAACAAATACACCAAACTCCACAGCAACGGAAATAACAGCACATAACACTAAAAATTAAATCTCTCACCGAACCTCCATGTTCTTTTTAGTGTTATAGCCAAACCTTATGGGATGGGGGGGACAAACCATAGTTTTCAGAGGAGGTTATTAAATATGGAATCTAAATATATTATTAACTTCAATACTCTCTATCCTGATGGTATGAATTTGGAAATATGAATAATATTGGTGGATGTTTAATGGGAATTATTGTGTTATTTACTATTTAATGTAAAAGTATTTAACATGTAATAAATATAGTTAAAAGTGTTTAGTAGAAGTTTTGTAAATGTGGCTTTAAATTTTTGAAACAATGATTATTGATTTAAATTAATGAAATGTAAGGTGGTTCTTATAGACTTGTTTCTGAGTATGTAAACTATTCCATTTGAAGGCGAAGGCCGAGGTACCAGAATCCCAATTAAATTTTATCTATTCTCAGTCTGTGCTTTTATTTCTGTTGCTGTGGAGTTTGGAATATTACCAGTTCCTTATTAGCTGCCAATTCTCGTATCGTGTCCATTTCCTTTTTGGACAAATTGTTGTGTTTTGCACGAGTTTCCCTGAAATTGAAATGCAGATATTTGAAAATAGAGTTATAAAACATAGACACATTCAGATGCATGGGTGGAATAGAGTTTGATTTGTGATATCTGAAACTTAAATTAGGTACTGAGTCAGGAGCTGTCTGAAAAAATAATTTCAGGTTAAGTAATCTACAAACATCTGAGATATCTTTAGCAAATGTGTCTTCAGGAACAAAAAAAACAGGTATAAAATTGAGACCTTTATTCAATATGTTTACATCTGTAGGAGACATTTCAGTGTATGATATATTTAACACATTGTTTACCTCTGTACTATGAGCCTCAACAGATCTTCCATGCTGTCCACCCCTGTGTTTCATTCCCCACCCCGCTTTCACTTAACCCTAAAGGGGTAGAAGAATTCCTCCTTTTGGATACTGGTGAGTCGGAAGCCTGTTGTGTATTGGACTCCAAAGTTGTGGAGGACTCCTCCCCTGACTGATCACAACTGGATGCATTAGATTTCTTGAGGATGGATCGGGGTCTTTTCCTTTTCACTACCTTCCTGTTGGAGGGGTCAGATCTAACATGTTAATCAAAAAGGGATGCCCACCCTCATAATCGGTGAGATCTCAATGGAACTTCCTCATTTTCTCGTCTCAGTGTTTGCTCAAGGCTGAAGAGATCCTGACCTAATTTCTTTAAATTGTTTTGGTAACCCTCCTGCTTCTCAAATTTGACAATTTCGATGCACAAATCTGTGATTTCCGAAATACTCTTGTCAATTATCCTATCCTAATACGAGACCAAAATCTTAAATTCCATTGATGTCATATGCTGGGCTGCAGCTCATTGTTCAAGCAAGATGGAATCTGCATCAGGGACTAGAGGTTGTGTGTGGACTCTAAGGCCTCTAGGTGATGTATCTTTCACTATATAGGCCTTGAAAAGTTTAGTATGCCACGCATTAGCCCTCAATGTCCTGATATTTTTATTCAGTTTGTGAAATGCGACCTCACATCTATTTGTTGTCAATGTGACTTCATTGCCATTATGTTCACCCTGATTAGAAGGACCAAAAACTGCCAGGTCATGTCTGTCAGATGAAAGGCCTTTCAATAAATCCGTAAGTTCCATAATAGATTTGATCAATAACAAAAATAATTATAAAATAAATTTTTTTAAGTAGACTTGTATGTGATGAGGAGTGGCAAGCAGGAACAGTGCAGAGAGATATATAATACTAAAATAGTATTATGAACAGTCAGTGCTAAGCCCTCAGTCAAAACCATATAAATACTCAACACCACTTAACTATGTAAACACTGAGGACAATATTAGCCCCTGCTGTCATGTATAATCCAAAATAGTATTCAAAATCTTGAACCATCATAGCTCCTGTACTGAGTTATTTCCCTCTATAGATAATTGCAGTGCTATGGCCACATTAGGTCATCACGACCATTCGTTTTTTCTCAGTGTTATTTAGTAACTGATGCCATCCTGATTTGTTATTTCTATTTCCCTGTATTCTATCAATAACTATGAATCTGAATGTGGCTTTTGGGTGTTTTTTGTGTATGTTTGTATAGAGCACTTGTTGGTTGAAATTTGTATAAGCCATTAGGCATATTGATTTTACTTACATGATATTTATGTTTTTTAAAAAATAATAGATGTTATATGTTGCCTCATCAAGATCTCTGTAATTAATATATAGGTTGGACAGAATTTTGGATATTTTTGTTTATTATTGGGTGGCACTTTTGGAACTTGATTGGACAATATTTATAGAACTTAGCTCTGTAGTATTTTATTATTGTAGGGGCTAGCTAATATTCTATTATATAGCTTGTTTAAGGTCGTGATAACCACTTAGGTTTCTCTAGTTTTGATTAACTTACCTGATTACCCTTATATTTTTCTCAGTCCCATCTGTCTCATTCTTTTGAAGTCTCCAATATTTACAAGTTTATTTAAATATAACTGTTTCAGTAGCATACATTAATAGAAGAAAGTCCAGGCAACCGGACTTTTTTCCCACTGGTATATGTTCGATTTACAATAGGCACACTGGTTGGGCTGACCAATCAGCATGCTTATTTTAGAATGTTAATGGCCATTCATTGTATAATAGATTTAAAACTTTAATGCTAATTGAACAAAGAATCACCACATAAAATACAGAATTATTTATAATTGGAAAGTATAGCAAATATTTACTAATGCTTATCTGTTGCATGTTCTTTTGTCTGGTCCATTATGTTGAACATTTGCTTATCTTTGGACTCACCTTCACATAAAGCTTGTCTAGTATCAGCATCTTCAGGTGCAGATGCAATGAAATATCTCTTATAACTACGAAAGTTAAATCCAGTATCCAGATGGACTGAGCAGCACATTTTGGAAAATACATCATTCCATAAATCTGTTGCAAAGCCATATTTGCTGAAGAGTTCAGATGACCCATACATGCATTTATGAAGTCCCACTTCAGAGTCACTCACAATGCGCCATTTATGCTGTCATTTTAATTTTGCATCCAAGTATTGCTTCTGTTTGAAAGAAAAACATAACTAATCAGTGGTGATTGTTCTATTCATTAAGAATGTGCAGATTACATTTTCACAGAGGTCAGAGTAGGACATTTGGCAGTAACAGCCAGGGCTACTTCAGGAACATGGCCTTTAGACTCCATTCTTGCAGCACTTTATTTAAATAAGTGTCACGTTTTAGACAAATCTTCAATAATATGTTCGCATCAGGCATATGACATGAGACACAGCACACACTGCGTGCATAAGCATCAAAATCTCAACTACTCTCCTGTGAGGTTCTTTTTGTAGCTGCTGTAAGCCTGAATGCTTCTAATTAAGTGAGAGGCTTCAATTAAGCAAATTTTGTCTCATCCAACTAGTTTAATATCATCAAATTAGCAAAGAATCTCATGTTATGAAAGGAGTTGTATCTGCACTTAAATTCAGAGTTGAATTTGTATCTAAATTCTTCAGTCATTATGCCTAAAGTCTGAGCATTGCACTCAGTCTCACTAATGATGCTGGAATTTATGTTCTAGTCTTCATTTCTATACTAAAATGCAGCTTTTGTGGGGAAAAATGTTTTTCAGTTCTCCTACCACTGCTACTACTGTGGATTGACTTCAACTGCATGACAACGACTTAATGATCTGTTTCAGTTATGCACAGTAGGTGAATCTTTTTTACAGTGTGTCAGAGAAAACAGGTGCTGCCTTATTACTTAAACATGTTTTATTGCTAGAATTAACAAAAAAAGATTAATTTGCAGATATGACATAACTGAACTGTAAAAAACTCATCAATACTTATTTTCATCACACATTTTAAAGAGGCTATAGACTGCATCATGTAGAAGTGAAACTGCCTTACTGCATATGTGCACAGAATTAAAAATGGTAATGGAATCAAACAGTTAAAGGATGTTCCTGATGGACTGTATAGCTACAGACGTAGTATGTAAACATGGTTGCATACACAGTAAAGCCTAAGTAGTTTTATCTCCACTCATTCACAGCTTATTGCCTTTGCAAGACATAATTAAAATTCAAATGAAGCTTAAGTTTGTTTTAAGCTAATTCTGCAGTGTATGATGACAACTAGATAAGGCCTTGATGCCATGTTTTGTGGAAAGTCCCAGCATTTGCTTGTAATACAGTACTGTCAATTTTTTTTACTGATACACTGTGTTTTGTGATAAGCGTATGCTACTACAATGTCTTTAAATGTGCATTTAAATCTTCTTCCAGGTAGTATAGCCAAACTACCTGGGAGACAGATGTCACGGGGCCGTTAACTCTAGCGGTTATAAGAGATGCTGCATTCCATCTGCTGTACAGTTTATAGACATTTTGTGATCGGGGAAAGTCCAAGTAGATCAGGAACCCATTTTCAGTGGAGGCCCATGTAGAAAAGCTCAAGTAGTACAAGCATAAACAAATCATAGATGTACAGTTGTTGCGTCTTTCGGCTGTTCCCGGTTAGGGGTTGCCACAGCGGAACTCCAGTCCGCTAAAGATTGGTAGTTGATTTTTACATGCCGAGTTACCAGCCCTGATGCACAACCTTCAATGAAGGTACGCCCATTCACACATGTCTCCACGCAGAAGACGCTCTAGCTGAGAATCGAACTGGACAGCGTCTTACTGTGAGGCGACAATGCTACCACAGCACCACAACTTAAAATGACATTAACATGTGTCCAGGAAGGATACAGACAAAAATTGTATGCAATATTGCAAAAATATTTTCATCTATTAGCTGTCATTGTTGTTTAACATACAAGTAAATTAATCATGCAGTACATTATACAGTATTTGTCAGGAAAGAATCAGATAAGTTTTGTCTAGAAATTGCAAGCAAAGATGCTAGGGCATTGCATGCACAGGCTTTGTAAATATAGGATGTTGGGGAGCAAAAGAAAGTAGAACTATTAAAGATGTAAGGGAAAAGAATCAGGTGAAGGATGCAAGATTAAGAATGTGGTATATGACGTATTAGAGAGAGATTATAGGGGATTCTTTGTGTAAAAGTGGAAAAATATGTAGTGTCTGGGATAGATGTAAAACAGAAGGGCTGTGGAGGAAGAAGGGATGTGATGAAGGATAGGGAGAAGTTTGGATTCTGGAAAGATGGACTAAAGACTAGTTGCCAAGTGATAGTTTAAAGATTTGATTGGCGTTCTGGAGAAGATAAGGTAAAGAATAGTTGCCAGATGATGGTGTAAATGACACATGAAGAGGGAGGATGAGGGTAGAGGAGTTTAGTTGGACAAATGAAGTATCAAAATTTATGCTTAGGAGCATGAACAGATATGGGGATTGAGGTAATGCTTTTTCAGATAAAGTCTGAAGGACATAAAGGATTTAATAGCAGAGACATCTAGAGGTAGGGCATCCCAGTATTTGGCTGTATCATGGGAGTAGAAGATTTGCCCAGCTCTTTTAGTAGGTTTATGTAATTTTACAGCAGTTTGTTAGTTGAGTAGACGTTTCTGAGTGGGATGTAAGGCTGTAAGATGGTCTTTAAGGCAGGGCAGTTTTCTGGTATGTAGCTTAGTTTGTGAGTGAGAGATAGTTGTGACTAATTCAGGTAGCAGAGGAATTCTAACCAGTTTAGTTTAAGGACATAAGAGTGATGAGTGTGGTATGGTAAGCCAGTTGAGAATTTGGCAATTGCATGATAGTAAGATTGGAGTTTATTATTTAGGGATGTATGGAGGCAGGGCCAGCCTTTGGTCAACTAGTAGGCAAAAGGGCTCCACAGTGCCCTCCCCCAAACCACCCAGTGCCCTCATTCTGGTCTATCTACACCATCCAGATTACTGGAAAAGTGCCCCTGTTACAGCAGCATCCTAGGTGGCTGCCTAGTTGACCTATGGCTAAGACCGGCTATGTATGGAGGTTAGTGAATATAGGGACCCCATAAAGAAGGGAAGGGAGTAGGAGGGTATTGGCATGTGTTTTGATTGAAGCATCCATGAATTGTTAGTCTATAGAGCTTACGAAGTTTAATGTGTGTGGTGTTTAATTGAATTAAACTCACCTGTGAACGATGTATACTTATTATCAATAGTTATACCTAATAGTTTTGCCTGAGTTACTATTTCAATTTGAGTTTTGTTTTGTGAAAAAATGTTAATCATGTGTGAGTGGTTTTGAGACCACTAGGAGTTTAGTTTTATTTGGGTTTAATAGTAGTTGGACTTTGCTTTGCCAGGTTTTGATAGAGATGAATGCATCCTGTGTGATTTTTAAGAGGAGTTGAGGGTTATTGTAAGAAGAGATAATTGTGGAATCATCAGCATATTGGATGAGTGTGCTTTGAAGGGAGGCGGTGTGAAGATTAATGAAAATATTGAAGAGCAAGGGTCCAAGAATGGACCCTTGGGGGACTCTGGTGCTATTTACCTGGTAATCAGACTGGTTTGCCACCTGACACATGTTGGGAAGTAATTGAAGAACCATTTTTGTGTGGTTTGAGAGCATCCCAGTCTGGAAAGTTGCAAAGGTGTTGATGTTACACTGTATCAAAGGCCTTTGAGAGGTCAAATAAGATTACTGATGTTAACTGTTCTGTGTCCATAGCTTTGTTCACAGCATCTGTGAAGGATACCGATGCTGTGGTGGTACTGTGAAGAGGCCAAAAACTATTGGGTGGGGGAAAGAAGAGTTATCTAAAATAAATTTTATTAGCTGTAAGTGTATACATGTTTCAGGTATTTTAGAAAGAGGGGAATAAAGATGGGTTGTTAGTTCACTGGTTATTCCACCTTTGTTAAGGAGGTGATGTATTTTTTCCAGAGTTTGTGGATATTGGATTGAGATACACCTGTTGTTAAATATACTAACTGGGTAGGCTATTGCATCAATGGCAAGCTTTAATTATTTGGATAGAATATTGTCAGCAGAGAGGGAGCAAGGTTTTAGTTTGGAGAGAAGTTGGTGTACAACAGAGGTAGGTACAGATTGTAGAGAGAAAGTGGCTGATGCGGTCCTATCTGTACAAAGGTGGTGGAGAGGAGGAGGGGTATTTGTACTGGGGTGGGTGTTTTCAGAAATTGTTTGGGTTAGATTTACAATATGACTGGCATTTGGGTGTGGAAAGATTTTAATGTTTTAGTAGATAAAGTGGGAGTTAAAAATGTTAGCTATTTGGGTTGGTTCTAGATAATGGGCTGGTGATGGATTTCGAGATGTCCCAGGAGTAAGGAGAGATGAAATAGATTTTGAGAATTTTTTCTGGCAGTTGCAAGGTTTTTTGCCTTGTTGCATAGCTGCTTACATTTTAGTTGGCTGGTTAGATTTTTATCTTTTTGACCGTCTTTCCAGGCTTGATCTCTATTTGGTAGTGTTTGTTTAGTGGATTTTGTAAGCCGAGGCGCAGTTTTTTTTTTCATTCTTTTGGTTTATAGTGGAGCCAAGGAGTTGAGGGTATCTATGAAAATCTTGTTGACGTGACAGAAGGCATCATCTAATGGTAATGTTTTTAGTGGGGTCCAATTTATAGCTTTTAGGGTACTGTTAACCAAATTTAATCGACTATTTAAGTTTCTGGATGTTATAGAGATGTGAGTTTTGTCACATGAGGAAAGGTTCTGTAGCTTTAGGTTGGTGAGAGGTCACTTAGGACATCTGGAAAGAGTATTTGAGGGATCGTTTACTAGGGTCACATCTAAGGTAGTATCTGATTGGTGGTGGTTTTGGAAAGGACTGCTTTAACATGGAAGTTGTCATGTCTTCTAGTGTGATGAAAGAAGGTACTACCAGCACAGCTATCTGGAATTTTGTAAATAGTTGTATGTCATTTGTGAATATCAGATTGGTGTATACAAGATGCTTGTTACAATTGTATTAGAACTGTGAGTCATAAAAGATGCTGGTGTTACAAATATATTATTATGTATGTCATGTGTATATCAAACTGATTTGTACAGATGTATGTGTTGAAAAGGTATTTGTTTGAAATGTGTGCATAGTGTGCCTTACTGGAGAGAATAGAAATGTACATGCAGTATTGTAATTGTTTGAATATATATGTTTTAACAGAGGAAACTAGAGGGGTAAACTCAGTCCAGCAAGCTTTAGAAAATATCTGAAATGAAATCACTTTATAGGCTAAACTATAAATATGCTATCTCACAGGTTTCGAGGCAACCAGAGACACAGTCTGTACTAGGAAGCTTGCTGTATTGTTTGGTGTGAACTAATTACTAATCTTGAAGTATGGAGTAACGAAATTGTTTTGCGACTTCCAGCACATGCCAAAGATCTGAGCAAAATCCCTTGTGTGCATTTTTACAAGTAGGTGCCAAGTCCTACCAGCTTCCAGCAATAGGGGGTTTGCATGGGAGATAAGTCAGATGACAAGAAATGATGTCATTCTGCAAGCTATCCCAGCAGTAATATTTTAGATATTATTTTGAGAGGTCTCTTAGTCAAACAGAGCATTCTGTATTCTATTCTGGGCCTGACAACAACAAGGACCACTCACCACATCATCTGCTTTGCTCTGTTAAGTAAGTTATTAAGGTATAGTAATTCTCTTAGAGTCAGTCAGGAGTATAATGAAGCTTAGTTTAGACATTGTTTTTCTTTATTTGAGACTGACCTTCAATGTTTTAAATATTTCCTGTGATTTTGAACTCTGTCACTGTGAATATATACTTAGTATTTTATTATGTTATTATTAAATATATTTAAACCTTTCATTGTGGCTGATCATTGTAGAGATATTTAAGTTTTGAGAGTACTTGCATATTTATTTGATGACAGTGTGGGCCACTCCTAATAGCCTTGCTCTTGGTGAAACTACCATTTGTATTAATATTAATTTCACTAAGTATACTGGGTACCCTGGAAGAGTCTTAAGGTAGATGGCAAGGGGTTCTGGTCACAGTGGTAACAACATTATAGTGTGGGCAAAAGGGGGCATAGCTAGTAAACCAGTGCCAGCCTTTCCCGTGTGTGTGTGTGTCAGCAACTTGGGTAGGGACATGAAGCACTGGTTGGACAGAGAGTGTTGGAGGACTTGGCCTGGAACTTTGGCTAAGGATTCAACTCTATAGATGTGCAAGTGGGGAGTTTTATTGGGTCCCTATTAATTATTCAAACGTTTTAAAGTTTGAATGTCATATGGTCGACACCATATGATCGAACTTTAAAAAGTTCAAAGGTGAAGAGCAATGGCTCCATATGACACAGAATGGGAAAATTTCCCTTTTCTGCATTGAAGTGCGATCTCAGAGTTGTTATATTTTGGGTAGGTGGGGGGTGCAGGGGAGCTTCCCCCCCCTGCTCAGAGTGTTGAGGTAATTTTTTTTTTAATTTTTTAATTATATTTTCAATGTTTCAGACTTCTCTCATATGTTGTTGAACATGTGAGGTTCAAAGTTTTGAAACTTCAAATATACAATATAGACCCGTTTTATTTGGGATCTGGAGATATAGAAACCAGCCCTGGACTGACTGTGGTATCCATGTGCTCTTAAGGGAAAATGCACTTGATGCAGAGAGCTACATCTGGAAATAATGTGCCTGTGTGTGTGCCTTTTATCCTCCCAGTGAACATCCCCACTGTTGCCAATGGTGAGGATTGAGGGTCCTTGATTACTGGCCCAGTAGTGGGTTATCACATTTATTAGTTGGCAGTGGTGGAGCACCACATCGCATATTGTGATTCAATGGTTTGGATATTGAAATCCTGTAGCCTGTAAATAGTGGTCACTAAAGAAGGTGTTTGTATTCTGCAGCCACACAGTAGACATTCAGAGTTTAATATCACAATAGTTTTTTTTTTTTTGTTAGCTTAGTCCGTCAGGGAGAGCAGGCAAGGATATCAGCAGAGAATTATGGCAAGCTGACAAGGAGCCATTTGTCTTAGATGTGCCAAGTCAAAGGACTGGTGCATGCCAACCTGACTAAAGTGGAAATGATTGCATCCTTAGTCACAGCTGCATCACAGACCAGCAACAAGGAAGACAACCAGACTGGCCTTGGAGTTGTACAACTCTCAGAAAAGGGACAGTTCAACTTCTCCTCAGAAGACTTAAATTCCATCTTGAGTTAAAGACATGAACTGGAGGTGAAACATTTGGAAATAAAGCAGAGAGACTGCAGCACTCGGAGGCTGAAAAAAATGAAAAACTGCATTATTTGGTGGCTGAAGATAAAGGGAGAGGCAACATGAAAAGGGGATTCTGACTCTTCGCTAGGGTCATAGAGGTAATGGGGAAAGAAATGATTGAACCCCAGAAGCAATAAAGGTCAGTAAATGTCTTCCGCAATTTATAGAGGATGATACTTTTGATAGTTTTATTCATATGTTTGAAAGGGTATGTAAATACTATAATGTTGACAAAGGGCTCTGGGTAAGGTTCCTGACCCCCTTGCCCCATGGTAAAGCTATAACTGCTGTTTCTAATTTGTCTGATACTGATCACTTAAATTATAATACAGTGAAAAATTGTTTATTGGAATTGAAAAAAAGATTTATGAGCATAGACACCAGGCAGATGATTGTGTGTGATTATGTTGCTGAGTTAAGCACTTATTTTTATAGATGGGTAAGTGGGTGTCAGACCACCACTTTTGAAAAGGTGGCAGACCTTTTGGTGAGGGAACAAGCCCTTAGCACTTTGCTTGAGGACATGAGAATATAGTTGGCAGATAGAGAATGCAACACCACAGATGAGTTGGGAAAAAAGTGCTGCACATGGTTATAAGGGAACCTATGGTGGCTGCCTAAACCACCACAACAGAGTCTGCCAGTAACGGGAAGCCACTAGTGCAGGTACACTGCAAGGATCAAGAATTAAATGTTTTAAATATAACCAATGACATGTCTGTACCTAATTTTAATTTGTTCATTATGCTGGGTTGGTTTTGTGCACATGGCTCAAAAGCCACACGTGCATGCAAACCTGATGCATGTTGGACAACCTGAAATGAACTAGGGTGAGCTAGAAATGAAGTACCCTTATAGGTACAGTCCACACTATATGTACAGACAACACACAGTGTTAAACTATGCAGGACTGAAGAATAGAAATACATTTTAGCCGGTTCCTGCTGTGCAGCCTGAAAATTCATGTACAGCTGGAATTTTGCTAGTAGCAATCCAGTACAAGGATTGCTAGATGATTTATATAAGAAGACTGATAATCCTCTTAATAGTCTAGTGATAAACTAATATAAAATAAAACTCCATTAAAATAGCAGCTTGTTTTGGAATAATTGTTTGTCTATCTCCTGCCACTTTTCAGTTTTGTAAGTCTTCTCTCATGGAATACATCAATGATTTGGTTAGACATCCTTGCCTTCTCTTACCTTCTTCCATCTATCTCTCTCAAATCTTTACCAAAATGTGTTCTGCTTTCCTGACTATATGAATGAACCCCTGTAAGCTGTTCTCTCTGTGATTGGGGCTACCTGGACGTCTGCTTCAGTTTTTTCATTTTGCCTTCTGTCCCTCAATGTGCAGACTCATCTCTCTCACCTCATGTTTCTTCAGCTCACCTGCCTTTAGTGTCCAGGTCATTGTGCCATACAGAGACACATTGTTTACATCACTGTTTTGTACACCTTACTTTTCAGCTTCTCTAGCATTCGTTTGTCTCACACTACCCCTCACACTTTGCACTATTTGGCTACACCACAACTCATTCTGGTGTTTACCACATCATTCAGACTTCCCTACTTCCCTTCTCAGTTCACAACAATACCTCCCAGAACAGAGTCCTTTAATTTGTTCTACTATTTTAGAGTCTTGGTTTTCAGCTTCTGATTTGCTGCATTACACTGGATCTCTCTTGCTACATACAAACCTACATATATAAAATGTAAGTATGTATTTTATATATATATATATCTATATATATATATATATATATATATATATATATATATATATACACCATTCATCATGTTGACTTACTAGAACATTGACTTTCATAAAAGCGAGACCACAGTGTTGAATCTTCAAAATCTCAAACTCCCAGAGAATGTTGACACTTGGCCACCATGGTGAACTTTGCCCTTTCTCCACTGTAGTGCCAACTTGGAGTTGGTATATTTAGTTACGGGGTGTGTGGGGTGTTAATTTGCTTAAGTTTGTAATTTTATTATTGGTGGCCAAATGTTAACTTTCCTGGTGACAAAATACAATGTTCTGGGAGTTTTTGATTTTAAAGATTTGACACTGTGGTCTCACTTTTATAAAAGTTGACATTATGGTAAGTCGATGTAATGAACAAGATACATATATCTGTATATATATATATATATATATATATATATATATATATATGTGTGTGTGTGTGTATAGATATATATATATAGATATACATATATATATGTGTGTGTATAGATATATATGTAGATATACATATAGATATAGCTATCGATACATAGATAGATGGATATATACACTACACACATGCGTATATATACTGCCAACTGTGGATAAGTGTTTGGGCTTAGTTAGCATGAGCTGAATTTCACCAGGGTAGCTTTTCAGTATAGCTCAACACAGTATACTGAATGCTAACTTAATAGACAGTTCCTTGTAAAAACAAAAAAGTCAAAACAGTTGATTTTGCAGAAATGCATGCCTACGAAGATTGCAGATGGAGAAAAAAGCAAAGCCCCATAAATTTCTGCAAGCAGTCTGGCATAGAAAGCTCATAGCAGAGCCAGCCAAATAGCACGGTAGACAAATCTAATGGAAGAATACACTTGCACTTATAAAATTTTCACTCACCATCAGAATAAAGCAAATTATTTTTAAGATGTTACAAAAATATTACAGAATATTCTAGAAAGATGTAGAATGCATTTAATGGAATGGCAAGGCAGGGCTCTTAGACTCAGGAAGATGATGCAGCCATCAGTACTGCTGTAATTGGTAGATCAGCACTGGCTGGGCCCACTTTTTCTAGTTCTATCATTGCGGATGCATTTAAAGAGAACCCCCCCCCCCCCATTAAAGTTGACTGAATTTTCTAATGCTAATTATAGTTTTGATATTATTAAAAGGAATTAGTTCATTCTGATCATGTATGAAGATTTTAAAAAATAATATTAGGGGAATCTACATCCTGTGCAATCAAAAAATGCAGTTTTCTTAAGAGATATTTATGTTTTAAACAGATGACTGGCAGTGGTGATAAAGCTAAATTTCTGAACAAAACTGGAACTGTTTGAACTGCAGTGCATGTAAACACATGAACACAGATTTGAATTTTGTTTGTCAAGGTTCGAGAAAATGTTAAAAGTTAATTTTTTTTACAGATTGTAGTATATCTAAGCTTGTTTATTTAGTTGTGTGTGTTAAGTGTTTGTTTTATGTTGGGAAAACAAACAGGGCACTGAGGGAGCGCATATGTTTAGGTGATATCAGGAAAGCCAAATTAAATGCCCTTGCTAAATACATTGAAATATAGGGCATTCACCATAAAAGTAACTTTTTGGTATTAAAATTTCTGTAACCTAATGAGAGGGGTGGGGATATAGTTGTTGCCACTGAACAGGCTGAATATAAAAGGATTTTTGAGCTGTGTGCTTATATAGGATCTGGTTCAAATGATGGTGCTGCTGTAAAACCTGTATTAAAACATGTAATTTGCACTAACCACATGGTTTTAATTGTATGGCTTTTTAAATACTGTGATCTGAAGCATCAGTTGGTGTGAAAACAGTCACTATTTTGAAGAAATTTGTAGGCTACTGGTCAGAGGTCATTTTGTTTTTTATTTATATTTTTACCTTTATTTGACTTCTGTTTGCCCATTATATGGGGTTTTATTGAAATTAAAAGAATAAGCTTTGACTACTATTAAAGCCTCAATGAGTTTCTACCTTTTTTAACTCTGCTAAGTGGAAATGGCCTGCTTAGCTCCAGCTTAAGTCATTGCATGTATAATCTTACAGTGTGCAATGTAAACTCCTAAATTATGTTAATTCATAATTCCTGGAATTCAAATAATTATTATGAGAAAAGCAAAATCATGCAATATCTACTACTTCTGCTGTTCAGAATGTTTGGGTAAACCACTGCTTTTTATTTAATGTAATTGTCTGCTCTGTGATCCAAGTAAATCTATCACCTGCTTAGCCAATGTGAAACCATTTGTGACATGCTATAAATCATTCTATCTGTCCATTATTTGCTTACATTTCAAAATAGGGGTATGTTAAGTGGGATATGTGTAGTTAATAGTAATATTACTGTAAGTACAGGCAAAACATCAGCGTTTATCACACACAGTCATACACGCTGTACTGTCTAAATGTAGCGCTGTGCCTTGGAAGGAAGAAGAGTCCGGATAAAACTGGGGGGCACAGGACAGAAACATAAACAGGGCAGCATAGATGGGGTGGCTGTCCTGAGTGGAAACTGTTGGAGGGGCATCATCTGTTGTTGCCAAAAAGTCACAAGTGTAGCACTGGGATTTAATTTGGAAGTCATGGGTGGTATGCTAATACTGAATTTGTGCTTTAGTTAGGACCTCAGCATGTTAGTAACTTCTGTAGCAAGGAGGTAGCTATTCTTTTTTTTTTTTTTTTTTTTTTTTTTTTATTTATGTATTTATTTATTTTTTTAGGAGTACATTTTTTGGCCCTCAACTTTAGAATGAGGGTTGTGCCAGTCTGGGGAACTGTCAGTGGCAGCACCTAGCTACAGGACTGCCACGGGAGACTGTTATATGGCACAGTTATACTGGAGTATA